>NC_135356.1:38423442-38677850 GCF_051622035.1 Arctopsyche grandis
GTTGACGAATTCAGCTTACGAAATGTGAAAAAGTGCACGCAGAATATATTTACGAAAATCTTATACATTTATGTGCAAATATAGCATTAAAATCCATATCTCCATGTCTCCATATCTCCATGTCTACTGTGCAACACTTCGAGTTGGCGTTGGGGGTTCAATCACAATGATAGGTGGTAGAGGGGTTGGTGGGATTGTAAGTGGAGGTGGTCTTATAATCTCGGTCATTGACTCTTCAGTTCCAAATCTTGTCTTTTTACATATCCCCATCTTTCAGGTAGAGAAGAACACTGCCAAATCTAAAGTAAATACAATGAAATATATGAAATATATAAGTATATTTATTACTAAAGGTATAAGAAAGCTACTCACTTGTGGATTTCCTCAGAGATGGACAGTGACTTTGGTAATGATGTGACATGACGTACATGAAGTACTAGGAAATTTATAGGGAAAAAATGTCGATTGTTGCATATTTCAACATTTTATGTCAAAATATCTACATATGCACTATCGTATTGTTTTGACCTAAAAAATGTACCAAAAATGCATTTTATCAATATTTTGAATTTCAAAATATGAACTTTGTACAAACACAGTTGACGAATTCGGCTTACGAAATGTGAAAAAGTGCACGCAAACTGTATTTACGAAACGATGCACTGACTCACAAGCCTAGATCTAGGGGGTGGCAAACTGGGCATTTGCCCGGGGGTGGCGGATTTAAAGGAGCGACAAATATTGGCATAAAGAAGAAATCCCAACAACTTCAGTCGACCCACAGCAGCAGACCAGTCGACCCACAGCAACAAGCGCCGACACACAGCAGCGGACCAGCCGAACGAGCCAGCAACACACTGCCGCATCCAGAGACCTTCTGAGCATAGCCGAATGCCGAGCCAGCAACACACTGCCATATCCAGAGACCTGCTGAACATAGCCGAATGCCGAGCCAGCAACACACTGCCATATCCAGAGACCTGCTGAACATAGCCGAATGCCGAGCCAGCAACACACTGCCATATCCAGAGACCTGCTGAACATAGCCGAATGCCGAGCCAGCAACACACTGCCATATCCAGAGACCTGCTGAACATAGCCGAATGCCGAGCCAGCAACACACTGCCATATCCAGAGACCTGCTGAACATAGCCGAATGCCGAGCCAGCAACACACTGCCATATCCAGAGACCTGCTGAACATAGCCGAATGCCGAGCCAGCAACACACTGCCATATCCAGAGACCTGCTGAACATAGCCGAATGCCGAGCCAGCAACACACTGCCATATCCAGAGACCTGCTGAACATAGCCGAATGCCGAGCCAGCAACACACTGCCATATCCAGAGACCTGCTGAACATAGCCGAATGCCGAGCCAGCAACACACTGCCATATCCAGAGACCTGCTGAACATAGCCGAATGCCGAGCCAGCAACACACTGCCATATCCAGAGACCTGCTGAACATAGCCGAATGCCGAGCCAGCAACACACTGCCATATCCAGAGACCTGCTGAACATAGCCGAATGCCGAGCCAGCAACACACTGCCATATCCAGAGACCTGCTGAACATAGCCGAATGCCGAGCCAGCAACACACTGCCATATCCAGAGACCTGCTGAACATAGCCGAATGCCGAGCCAGCAACACACTGCCATATCCAGAGACCTGCTGAACATAGCCGAATGCCGAGCCAGCAACACACTGCCATATCCAGAGACCTGCTGAACATAGCCGAATGCCGAGCCAGCAACACACTGCCATATCCAGAGACCTGCTGAACATAGCCGAATGCCGAGCCAGCAACACACTGCCATATCCAGAGACCTGCTGAACATAGCCGAATGCCGAGCCAGCAACACACTGCCATATCCAGAGACCTGCTGAACATAGCCGAATGCCGAGCCAGCAACACACTGCCATATCCAGAGACCTGCTGAACATAGCCGAATGCCGAGCCAGCAACACACTGCCATATCCAGAGACCTGCTGAACATAGCCGAATGCCGAGCCAGCAACACACTGCCATATCCAGAGACATCTGAACATAGCCGGATCCAGAGCAACGACACATTGCAGATCCAGCGGCCATCACGACACCAAGTCAACAGCCAATAGCCGCTTCAAGAAAACTTCCCCAAATATTCTAATACACTTGTACAATATTTAGGCAAACAATAAAACAACTTTATTCAAACAAACAGCAGTATTAACTACCAAAACACAGACGAACTCGTCTATAATACATGGCGGACTGGTGGTGAAGAACACCTTCACAACTAGATCAGTCCCCATAATTGTGTACCTGCATTGTACTAAAATCGGCGTACTCGAAGACATTTATTTATTTATTTATTTACATACAAATATACCAGGAAGGCTCAACAGGTAAACCCCAAATGCGCCTTCCTGGTCCACATAATTATTACATAGATACATGTAAATCTAAACAATATCTGACATCTATGGTCAGATATTACAAACATCGTATTAATACGATAAATAACTTTCATGTAACAATACGATTTTTTTTATATTCGTTGTCATTGTCTCATTTAACGATCTCCACTATTTTAAAAGATATAGAACGAATTCGTGAAGTCATCCAAGGATTTTAGTCAATCAAATCCACAGCAATAATGTAGCGTGGGAACGTGGGAGAGATTATCCACTGTCTAAGTGCATTCTAGGGTGAACAATAGAAAACCCAGTTTAGGCTAATGGGACTGTGTTAGTGCCCAAACAAAGGATACGCTAGAGTTCTCAGAACTGGGGTGAGTGCGTGCGACTCGCCAGGGTAGACCTACATGCCGAGACAAAAGACACGCCATCAAATCGGGGATGCTATGCTGGGCAACTTGTCCTTTATAAGGAGGTACTCACGGTGGATCAAGTATTCTGGAGAGAGCGGTGGTTACGTGTGGACCTCCTGAATCCCACTTTACGTGTTGAATAAATGTTGTGAAGCGACTTTGGCCTTTCATTTGAATCCTGAACCCACCCCTACGCAAAAATAACAAATACATATGACAATGAACAAAAACAATATGACAATAACTCTGAAAGAAAACCATATTCTAAAAAAAAGACGCATCCAAATACAATAGATTTATTATACAAATATTTTGTTTACAATGACGTTTAAATAATATAATAATAAAAATTCCTCAAATAAATAATATATAACTATAGAATAATACGTACACATATATATGCATTTATAAATATAAAAATTGTCATTATCGTGTATGTATATATGTATATATGTAGATAGATTTGCATATAAATACACAATAAGAGGTCAAAAAATAATTACTATACAATCCTAGCATGCAGGTCTTCGAAAAAGATAATTCACGACATTGTTAAACCGAAAAATACATACATCATTATTATCATTTACAATTGTTTAATGGTTTCAACGCAAAATCCTAATTAGAAACCCCAACTTGTGCAAATTTTACAAACGATAATCTACACGGAGGATAAACAACTTCTAATAGATGTTACATTTGAGAGAAAATGTAATTATCGTAACACAGAATCTGATACGTGGTTCGGATCTAATACACATGTCTATTGTACGAACTAACTGGATATAAAAACAAAAACAATTCTATAAATGCAACACTCTATTCGGTGGTAACGAAATATTTATTTATTACAATAATACAAGAATAACGCCACGTTTGAGACAAACTAGAGTCTGTTCAGATGCGAAACGCAGAATAATTCGAATGCAGATTGGATCCAGACAGTTTTCGGTGCAAAATTAAATAAACCGGATATTGCCACAAATGCTTATTCGATAAGAGTATTATATTAACACTCAAATTCTGCTCCGAATCTCTAAACGCACTACACATATTTTCTTTATATGTACATACATACATATTGAATTAGAAATGAATATTCAAAAGAAAATAATAATATTTTGACCGTAAAGAAAAGGAGCGACCGTTTCTGTTGTACATATTATTTCAATTTAAAAACTGAACATTACATTTCAAAAAATAATCCGGTCAACCTGTCAAATAATGCGTATTTATATTTTTCAAATATTCATTTTTTATAGAAAATTAATTGTGATTCTTATTTCTTAATATCTAAGTAATAATCTCCTATAAATGTATAGTAAAAAACACTAATTAGTTCAAAAGGTTTCATATCAAAAAATTGTGCCTTCTTCACAATGTATACGCACTAGGTTTATCATTAACGTCATTTTACGAATTACATTATTTTTATAATAATAATTAAAATTGAATGTGACTATCAACTTATCGTACACCTTATCGAGAACACTGACTAAGATAAGCTATTGTTATTTGCCCAATATTACAGTTACAATGCGATAAGCTTTAACGCTAAAACTGAAACATCATCGTTATGCACGTAAAGAACAAGGAAAAACTTTTAATTTGCACAAAATATTACACAAATTCATTCGTAAATTAGGAACCCAAAATTGAGATTGTATCGTAATTGAACTGACTAAATAATATACGCACTGAATTGGAAAGCCGTTGCCAAGTCTCGTCAAACTCCATGATGGATTTCCAGCGACTAGTTGAATGGAACCGAGTTTACGGCTGGTTCAAACCGTCATAATGAAATGTTGAATTTACTTTTTGCCCCATTTCAGCTCTAAGAACAAACATATGGCGAATTGGACTCTAGCCTCCAACTGATCGAGCGAAGTTGACAGTAGTTTGAGTCCAATCTGTCGTATGCTTTCGACTAAGAACAGGCCTGGTATTGCAGATGAACCGTCAATGTATCGTCACGCCTCGCACAATATTTTTCTATACAATAAATTTACAAAAAATACAACAAAATGAAATGACACAATTGCCTAAGCATACAATCGCACTTACAAAATAAATATTTATAAAAATCTAATATTTTTTTCTAGTTGTATTTCATTCAAGATATGAGAAAGTTCAGATTTATTCGTGTTCAGTTCAGTTCAGTTCTAAATTTTATTTATTTATTCAATACAATGTAAAAATCGCAATATATTGAAAAACTATTTATGAATATTAAGTTACGTTTATCACCGATGAATTTTTATGTCTAAATTAATTTATAATATAATAATAAAAAAACCGATTTCATGTATAAAGTTTACAAAAGCTACAAATATATTTCAGTTCGGCTCTTAGATGAAACTCTTAAATACACGTAATTTTTATATGTAAAGGAAACATTCGCAATGCTGATTTTTATGGCACAACTTAACAATCCGTCGTCCTTTCTCCTTTTTCTTTTCTCTTTTTCCCTTCCACCGTCAACGTAACAAATTCAGATCATTGTTGTCGCATCATTTCAACATACGTACGTGTAAACGTCGACGTTGTTCTTTTTATTATTACTATTCCAAGTGTAAAAAATTATGAAACCGTCATAAGACTCGATACATGTATAATATAATGCGATGGCACCCAAATGCGGTAGAAAAGTGTGTTTTCCGACGAAAATTAACAGTATAAAAAATAAATAGATTTTTATAACAAATCTCACTATAAATATCCTCGATCGAAAATTACAAATCCTAAGAGACTCTCGATTGCTATTCAAAATATCACTCGTACACAACACTTCCTGATCGTATCCTAAATAAATGACGTAGATTTACAAGTAGATTCCTTGCAATAATCGAATTATTGCAAATTATTAAATAAAAAATTAAGGTACAGTCGAGAATAGTCCCACAACGAATATATTCGCTCATTCGTGAATCCGTTGTTTTAATATAATCCACAGACACACAAACTCTTCTCTAAATGTCGCAAACAAGCTCATTTCATATACTTGTTTATACAATATAAACCATACACACAATGAAACTCTTCGAAGCTTGAAACTTTTGCTTCCGTCTCTGGACGGAATTTTTTTTTGGTAGAGAATGAATTAAATTTAACCCTCATCAGTCCTGAGACACAACACTTACATATGTCATTCGTGTTCTTTCTGTTACGTAAAAAAAAATTAAATTCAAATGGAATTGTTCAAGTACATATATTACAAAGATGAGAGAAACTTCATCTGGATCAAAGTGCGTATACTAAAATAAAAAAAGATGAGAATTGAATCATTCTACTATACGAATATCACATTTCGATTATAGTTCTATTTAGCAATATTCGATTTTGAATGAAAATTGTGCCTAAATCTCACTCGTCTGTACGTACACCTTGTTTGAATTCCCACTCCGATGAGTTTCATTGCATTGATGAGATTAAGAATATGCTTCGATTCAGAGCAGAATTGAAAATATATCGTGAGACTATTCCCGAAACCTGTACACGAAATCAAAAATAAAACAAACATACAGAATATATTATCATTACGTTAAAACTTATCAAAAAGTAAAAAATGTGTGCTTTCGCAGGTACATATGTGCTGTTTGTTGTATGCGATGAAGTAATCAAAACAAAGCATGAACATATCGTCGTGAATAACCTCAATTAGATAGGTGGTATTGAACACACTTTTTAAGCCCGATATATTATAGTAAAATATGGCAATGAAAACATACATACAATATGCCTTTGATAAAAATCCCGATGAAAACGTGTCTCGTCATGCAACGATAATACTAAATGAAAATATGCGCGTTAGGATTTTCATAAAAATCGATAATCAATTTGCTGAAAAAGTGTTCATAATAATATACATACATATATAAATGTATTATAAAAGATCACACAAGTCTTTTTGACACTTAACTATCACTGAGCAAGTTATGCAACTTATGCAACATAGTTCACAATGGCCCGATGAAGAAACTCGTATTGCAACTGAAATCATACGAGAAAAATGAAAATTTGTATTTTTTACTACGTATTTTTTTACACATTGACTTGAAACAAGACTCACAAACGTGTCCAAACAACCCATCCTCTGACACCGGAGTTTCCTCGTCACTGTCGATACGTCGACCCGTTTTTCTGTGCGGAGTTGGATCGTTAGAATACTCAAAGCGACAAACATCGACGAGCGATCCGTACCTTGGCTGTGAAAAAAGCACACATTAATTTACACATCGATTGCGTACCTGCAGTGAACTAAAATCGGCGTACTCGAAGACATGGTCACTCCACTCTGTCCGACCAGTTCTATCAACCCTCTGGTAACTTCTGGGACCTGTCCGCTGACGGTCGGCCAGCCGTGGTATTGCAGTTGAGTGACTCTAATTCTATCTTGATTCTAATGAATACAAATCGGCATTTAAGAAATACTGTAATAAATAGGACTGTCAAACTTGAATCTTGAAATATACCTTCGTATTGGTGACTTGGAACTCTCGTCTAGTATAATACGGACAGGATTCGCTAAGTAGGTAAGTGACGTTGATATGATCGTACTGGATTTCATCGTCGTCCCAATATCGAGGACACTTTCCTTCGCCCAACTGTTGGTTAAAAATAAAAATGCATTTTACTATAGATTCCGACTTTGACCCGTATGAAAACATCGCCGACTATCTCACCTCACTCAACATGACGATAGTGCTGATTTCGTGGTCTGAAACCATTCTCCAAAAGTCTGCTATCGTCGACGGTAATGGATCTTGTGCTATAATATACGACTCTGCATTATCGTATCCTATGCAGAGAAATGCTATAATAATAGAAGTGGCTTTAGGCGTTATATTGTTGTCAAGTGAGGAATGTCCACGGAAAATTTCAAATAACTACAGCGATAGCCTCGATGATAAAACTGTACCCGCATTAAGAACACTCAGCAATACGTTACCATCGTAATACAAGATATCATTGACATATTGTCATTCGGTGCCTTTGAATCAAAAACAACAGTTCTTCTTTCGTCCTTGTTATTATTTTGGCTGACAATATTTTCCTTGTCCAATAATTCTGGTTCAATGTGGGTATGCAGGTTGTCATGGACATATTTCCATCTAGTGCCTTTGCATCAAAAACTATGGTCGTCCTTTTGCCTTTTTCATAATTATTAGAATTGACTACCGGTTCCTTAATTAATTTTGTTGAATCAAAAATGGGTACTACAGAAGTCATCGACATATTGCCTTCTAGTTGTTTTTCATCAGCCATTCTTTTACCACTAACAGAAGTAGCAGAGTTGGAAATAGGTGTCAAACAATCAGAATTTAATGATGTCGGCTTCCTACTCTTGTTGCAATCATGTGACTCAACTAAACGTTGCCCGTTTGATTTATTCAATTCAACATTCGGAAGTATGCATGTTATAGACATATTACCATCTGGTTGTTTTGCATCAAAGACAACAGTTCTCCTTCTATTATTAGTATTATTATCTTCAAAGACAAAATTTTCTTTATTCAATAGCTCCATTTCTAATGTCGGTATACAAGATGTCATAGACATATTACCATCCGGTGCTCTTGAATCAAAAACTATAGTTCTTCTTCTATTTTTGATGTTATCGTCTTGAACGACAACATTTTCTTTATGTAATACTTCTATATCTGAATTAGGTATACTACATGTTATCGACATGTTACCATCTGGTGTATTTGAATCAAAAATTACAGTTTGTCTCCTGTTTTTAGTGTTGTCGTCCCGAATGGCAAAATTTTCCTTATTCAATACTTCCATATCTAAATTTGGTATACCACATGTTATAGACATATTTCCGTCTAGTTCCTCCGAACCAAAGACTATAGTTCTTCTTTTATCTTTGCTACAGCTATCAGGATTAGCTACAGTAGCCGGAGCTACACATGTCATGGACATATTACAATCTACATCTTCCGGATTGAAAACTATTGTGGTCCTTCTTTTATTTTTGGAACGAATTTCAAGATCTGCATCAGTTGGTCTAGAAGCAGACGTCGTGCACGTCATAGACATATTTATCTTTGTTTCTTTTGAATGTATCGGCTCTGTTTGTATTCTATCTTTAATAGGATTTTTGGTGTCATCTAAATTAAATTCAATTGAATTGTGAGAATTTTCCAGAATGTTTTGAACATGATAATGATCGTCAGAATTTTTCTTTTGTTTATCTTCGATATCATGTATCATTTGCGAAATTGCTGTCATTATAGATATGTCACATTTAGAAGATCTTCCCGCATTATTTACATTATGACTTGGAACTGTAGAGGTCCTCTTTATTTTTGGCACATCGTTTCTTGCATTTTTGTTTTGCTTACATTCTACATATATCGTTGATCATTTGCGAGAGCGCGGAAGTTATTGATAGATCGCAGCTCTTTTGCATTACGTTTCGAGTCGATGCAATGCTGTTTTCATTCGAGCTGTTTTCATAGTCTTGTTGGATATCGTTTCTAGCGTAACGATCGTTGTAAGCATTCATGTCGTTTTCAACATCGTTGAATTCCTTCGTGTACATCGGAATTTGTATATTTTCTTTATCGTGCATCCATGTTTCTTTTTTATCTCTTACATCGGGATAAACAAAAGTATTCGCCACGATGGGTTTTTGCTTTGTGGATTCATTCGTCATGATTTGAACGGGGATTGAAATAGTTTGCGTGATGGACATGTCGCTGTCGTCGCACACGTCACTTTTAGGCGACTGTTTAGTTACAAGTTTCTCCAATTTATTCTCTCCATCCGTCAAATTGAACGGAGCATCTTTTTTTATTTGAAAATTGATGAGAGCCTCGGTACGGTCGGATAGGAAAGGATTCGTTATGTTGAAACAAGACGCATCGGGAACATTTTCGCTGTTGATTTTCGTCAGACTGTTTATCATAGCGCTGATGTTCACGCACCGATCATCGTCTTCCATATCCTCAGCGGCATTTTGCTCGCCTTGAGACACTCTCTGTTGATTGATGGATGCTTCCAGCTTTTGAATGAGAGATTCGGCTACATCACTAGTTTCGGAAACATCCGGCTTGTTTGGTTCTTCGTAAAAATTGTGCCATATTGTATTTCCATGATCGGTCATTGTGAAGAGCCTGTGAATTGAAATATTTTAAATAAATTAAATTTGTTGACCAGTGAATTTTAAATTTAAAAAAAAATACAAGAACACGGCAACTTGAAAGACTTTTGTGACCTCGATGATGCTTTATATGATGATAATATTTTAATTTGACATCGATTGGTGTCATTGTATTACAATTTTATTTAATTGGCCCCATCCATTGTTGTGAAATGACCCGGTTTATAAAATTGATCCAACTCTTGCAGTTGTGCCTTGCTTTTTCTAGTCCTTCAAAGCAGTAAATAGTTATATTAATTATTTACAGGCATATTATTTTTCTTCAATTGTGTATTTGAATGTATGTATACAGAGCAACTATAAAGCAACCATGTAAAGCCAAGTAAAGTGTGCCGAGCTTGGGTTGAACTTTTTAAACATCATGAAAATTAATTTATTAACTACACGATACCTTCAAAATTTATTTATTATTTTTTATATATTTTCGGTTTATTTATAAAATAATCTTACGCGACTCCTTTTTTACTCGAAAAGCTGACTCGTTTATTTTTATCAAACGTAGTTCCATCATTCTCTGCATCATTTTGTTCCGCATCCAGATCCGATAGTGGATTTCTTGCTTTGGGTGGTTTTAAAATTGAAGAGCGCCGCCGCAATTTTTCTGGTTGCATTTTTCTGAAATGAATTTATTTACATATAAAAAAAAGGGAAATCTCAATTTTTTAACAGGAATAGAATCTTAAACGAGATATGGTCAAAAATATAATTTTGTTCCGGCCAAACCGAACATTTGTTAAGCTAAATTTGAATAGGACAATCACACAATCGATCATTAATGGGTAATATTGATTGCTGACGCTTTGTAATGATAAATTTGAATAAGAGTAACCCGTCAACAGAACTCGTTATTGAATGAATTCGTTATATTAATGATGAATAGAAGTAGACTTACGTAGAAAGCAGTCGCAACGGCCATTCAATGACAAGCGCAACCGCAACCGCAACCGTCGAATTCCAAACGTTTGAACCACACGGCTGCCAACGTGAACGTGACCGCGACCCATGTGTCAACTCAAAGTGTTCGACAAGAATTTTACCAATATTAATGGAAATATGGCATGTTAAAATCGTTGATGCTCATCCACAATACTGATAGAGTGGTAGTTATTCTAGGAATTTAAGAAATATTAAACTCCTCGATAATTCGAAATATGAAATTCGAATAGGGAAAACGCTGCAGTTGTTGGCCATTTGATCTTTAGTACGCGGGACAGGTGTGTTGACCGTGTCCCGGTCTAAGAAAACACCGGTTGTGTTTGTAAAAGATATATAACTTGTATAATGATAACAATGCAGTAGTTCGAATCAATTCGCTAAACTCGACAAATTTTCGAGTACAACGTGCAGTAAGGCAAGGGTGTATATTATCTCCAGACCTATTTAATATATGTATATGGAGAGTATATAATGCGTAGAGCACTGGATGGTTGGAAGGGTGGAGTGTCCATTGGTGGAAAAAAACTATCCAATCTTCGGTATGCGGATGACACAACGCTCATAGCTAATAATCATGAAGAAATGGCCGAAATGATCCGTCGTGTTGAGACAGAGAGTAATGTGCTTGGACTCCATATAAACCACCCCAAAACAAAAATTATGATAATTGACCGTCACCAACAGCTGCAAAACAACAACTCAGCTTTAAGCGGTATAGAGCTGGTTGATAATTTTGTCTATTTGGGGTCACTCATATCTATCAACGGGGGGGCAGCGAATTGGAAATACGGCGCCGGATTACATTAGCAAAATCGGCAATGTCACAACTAACGAAGATTTGGAAGAAAAGAGCCATTACAACTGCTGTCAAAATCCGTCTCGTGAAGAGTCTCGTCTTTTCTGTCTGCCTTTATGGAGTCGAGACGTGGACCATGAAGGCGGCGGCGGATAGACAGAGAATCGATGCCTTCGAGATGTGGTCCTGGAGATGGCTACTGCGCGTGCCTTAGACCGACAAACTTAGCACGAATGTGTCTATTCTTGAAGAATTAAAAATCAAGGATAGACTGTCAACTATATTGCGGTTGTTCGGCCACATTGCACGAAGAGGTGAGAAGAGCCTGGAGCGGTTGGTTGTGGTTGGTAACGTCGAAGGCAGAAGAAGCAGAGGCAGATCCCCCACATCCCCCTGGACTGACCAAGTATCTGCAGTGACGGGCGCTTCCAAGGTAGCAAGTCTTCGCCTGGCCGAATTAAGAACTCAATGGAAGAAGCTGGTTGACCGGACATCATAGTCACGATCCTCAGTGATGAGGGAACCGACAGCAATATATATAACGGAAGGTATACCAAAGCTACTCACTTTTTAATTTCCTTAGAGACGGACAGTGACGTTGGTAATGAATTGATATGGCAAGTAATACGAAATTTATAGGGAAAAAGTGTCGATTGTTGCAAATTTCACAATATATGTCAAAATATCTACATATGCACTATCGTATTGCTTTGACCTAAAAAATGTACCAAAAATGCATTTTCTCAATATTTTGAATTTCAAAATATGAACTTTGTACAGACACAGTTGACGAATTCGGCTTACGAAATGTGAAAAAGTGCACGCAAACCATATCTACGAAACGATGCACTGACTCACAAGCCTAGATCTAGGGGGTGGCAAACAGGGCATTTGCCAAGGGGTGGCGGATTTAAAGGGGCGACAAATATTGGCATAAAGTAGAAATCTTCAGAGTTCCTGTTTCGCATCCATATAGTCTTCTTCTTTTAGTGCCTTATCCGTTACCGGAAGTTTGCAATCATGTTTCCAATGATGACTTTGTTGACTGCTATCTGGAACACGGGAAGAAGAAGGTCGTCCTGGCTGAAAAACCTGAGGCAGTGGTTCAACCAAAATACCGAAATACCAAAATACCGAAGATTGGATAGTTTTTTTCCACCAATGGACACTCCACCCTTCCAACCATCCAGTGCTCTACGCATTATATACTCTCCATATATATATTAAATAGGTCTGGAGATAATATACACCCTTGCCTTACTGCACGTTGTACTCGAAAATTTGTCAAGTTTAGCGAATTGATTCGAACTACTGCATTGTTATCATTATACAAGTTATATATTATTTTTACAAGATGTATGGGGACTCCCATGTCCAGTAGAACTTTCCACAGATAGTCCCTGTTCACAAAGTCAAAAGTTAAGCCAGTTTGTTTAAGTCTTTTACGTTATTTTATCGTAACCCAAGTTGAATCAGAGATGAAAGACTTACGATGTTCATTTTGCGGTGTTTGATGTTTTCTGGCATACCGAATTATGAGATCTTTAAAAATTTTCCAAGACTCTTCTACATCTAAATTAGGATTTATTTGGAATTCTGCATCTTTTTCTCTGATTACATTACCAAAATTAATTACATCATCATTGGTGAGTTTAATTGCTTTATTTTGATGTCTTTTAATAATTTTCAATTTCAGTCGAAATTTAGCAACAAGTATGGTCAGATCCGCAATCTGCACCTGGATATGTTTTGACGTTATGTATCGATGATTTCCATCTAGAATTTATTTATATATATTCCACCTTTCTACCATACTCCACCTTTCGTAATAAATATACTTATATATATATATATACATATAATAATATTATTTATTGTATTTACTTTAGATTTAGCGGTGTTCTTCTCAACCTGAAAGATGGGTATATGTACGAAGACCAGATTCGGATCCCAAGATTCAACTGTTGGTATTTATTCTGCAAAGGCCCCGCCGCCACCCAATACTGAAGATCTCCCTCACCCTCCACCACCTAGGCCTTGTTTTCAAATTAACCCCGCAACTCCCCCTGCTGCACAGTAGACATGGAGATATGGAGCTATATCTTCGAAGATACATTCTTCATCTTAATGATATATTTGCACATAAATATAATTTGCACGTAATCTATAATTGGGTCAGATGTTTTTTTGTTATATTTATTCTACATCTGAGGCCTGTTGATTTTTCAATAAATAAATTCATAAGATTTTTCGAGGCTCAATAAATTTGTGAGAAATTTTAAAGATCTATTATTTAATTAGACCACCCACATTTTCCACTTTTCTCGACACATATTTACGTGCATATGTATGTAGATATGTGCGTACATTCTCCCATATACGTAGATCATAGATATTCGGACAATGAATATATCCGGCAAATTCCAAGTTACGGTGAATCTTTTTCCATTAGTGGAAATATACACATTTATATACATATTTATATATGTGCATATAATCCAGAATGTTCATGCAGTTTTCACTGTATTTCGCAATATAGAACGAAGTTCTTTAAGCGCAATCGTTTAAGCGCCTTTGCCAGTCATCTTCTTTAATTTTAAAAGAGGCACGTACACGCAAAATATACATATTTACGAAACGATGCACCGACTCACAAGTCTGGATCTAGGGGGTGGCAAACTGGGCATTTGCCCAGGGGTGGCGGATTTAAAGGGGCGACAAATGTAAGCATAAAGAAGAAATCTTCAGACTTCCCGTTTCGCATCCATATAGTAGTCTTCTTCTTTCAGTGGCTTATTCGTTACCGAACGTTTGCAATCATGTTTCCAATGATGACTTTGTTGGCTGCAATGGTATTTTGGTTGAACCACTGCCTCAGGTTTTTCAGATAGGACGTTCTTCTTCTTCCCGGGCCTCTCCTTTCGCACATATTTCCTGGGATGATGAGATGCAAGGGTTGATATGTTTCGGGGAGTCGCATTGCGTGACTAAAGTATTCGAGTTTTCGAATCTCGATGCTCTTGGCGATTTCTTTTGTTTTCTTCATTCGAGACAAAACACACTCATTTGTAACCTTTTATGTTCAGCTTATCTGTAGCATTATTCTGTATACCCATATTTCAACTGTTTCTATGTTTTCATAATAGTTTCAGTGAGGGTTCACGCTTCCACTGCGTATGAGAGAACTGAGAATACATAGCATCTCACTATCCTCATTCGGGTTTTCAGGGATAAATCTCGGCTACATAATCGTTTACCATGCACCCTTTTTTTTGATCTTTCGACTTAAGATCTTTCGATTTTCGATCTTTGCCTTCCGATGTTTGCGTTTTCCGGCGTTTCACAATCGGGGTCGTCACGGAGACCTACAATAATCACCCTGGCTTTTTCTATTCGGCATTTTATTTCATTCGTAAGATCCCACTTGGCATCTAAATTATGTAGAACCCTAATATACGGTCTTGTTGACTCTCTCCAGAAACACTCCTTCGACATTGCATGTCAATCCATCAGACTTGCAGATATTCATGTATTTTGTTATTTGATATTCAATTTTAAACCGTATTTATTACACCATTCGGTCACTCTGTTGATGAGTATCTGCAATCCATCTCTACTGTCTCCCACAAGTACAGTGTCATCTGCATAATGCAGATTATTTAACAAGACTCCGCTAACTTAAATCCCCTTTTCGGTTCCTGCTAATACTTCTTCAAATATTTACAACACAATCTACAATACTCAGCTGCTAGGGATTTCCATCGGGAAATTCTACTATGAAATTCCGGTGAAACTAGTCTTCATAAACGTTGACAAATGAATGACATGGATTACACGACCCATGTTCAATGTATTTTTTTTTCAATAGCGGATAGTATTCTTGTTTACTTAGTACATGCTCAAAATATTATACAACGCCTTTCGGCGTTTTTTTTTAAGCCTACGTACTTGCAAGCAAAACGCGTTGGACTTGTTGGCAATAACTTTTTGGCAATGGACTTGTTGGCAAAAAACATATTTTCAGCTTGATGAAATATAAGACAACAGTAAGTTCTTCTTTCGATATTTTATTTCTGACTGTGTCTCCCCTAGAACTCGTTATGCCACCCAAAAAGCAGAATTTTGAATTTTTGAAACTCCCTTGGGAGAGTCTGGGCCTCCCAAGAAGGCTATGTGGACCCAGGTTGAGAAACGCTGCGCTAGAGAATCGAGGTTTTTTTTCTGTTGTTCTCAGAATTATTTTGTCGGTCCTGCCGAAGTCTGATAATGAATACTTTGGTCACGTAATGTGACACCCCGAAAAATATGAAAAACCCTGCATCTCTTTATCCGAGGAAAGAGCGAAAAGTGCGAAAAGAGAGGCCCCGAATGAAGAAGGACGTCCTGGCTGAAAAACCCGAGGCAGTAGTTCAACCAAAATACCACTACACTGTTCCGGGCAGCAGCCAACAAAGTCATCATTAGAAACATGATTGCCAACGTCCGGTAACGGATAAGACACTAAAAGAAGAAGGCTATATGGATGCGAAACGGGATTTCTTCTTCATGCCAATTTTTCCACCCCTTTAAATCCGCCGCCCCTGGGCAAATACCCAGATTGCCACCCCCAAGATGTGAGTCAGTGCATCGTTTCGTAAGTATATTTTGCGTGCACTTTTTCACATTTCGTAAGCCGAATTCGTCAACTGTGTTTGTACAAAGTTCATATTTTGAAATTCAAAATATTGACAAAATGCATTTTTGGTACATTTTTTAGGTCAAAACAATACGACAGTGCATATGTGGATATTTTGACATTAAATGTTGAAATATACAACAATTGACATTTTTTCCCTATAAATTTCCTAGTACTTGCCATATCAATTCATTACCAAAGTCACTGTCCGTCTCTGAAGAAATTAAAAAGTGAGTAGCTTTGTTATACCTTTCGTAATAAATATTTATACTTATTATAGTATGTATGTATATACATATAATAATATTATTTATTGTATTTACTTTAGATTTGGCAGTGTTCTTCTCAACCTGAAAGATGGGGATATGTACGAAGACCAGATTCGGATCCAAAGAGTCATCTGTTGGTAGTTCTTTTGCAAAGGACCCTCCACCACCCACTACGGAAGAAATACCTCGCCCTCCACCACCTAGGCCTGGTTTTAAAATTCACCCCGCAACTCCCCCTGCTGCACAGTTGACATGGAAATATGGAGCCTAATGTTCGAAGATACATTCTTCGTTTTAATGATATATATATTTGCATATAAATTTAAAAGATTTTTCGAGGCTCAATAAATTTGTGAAAAATTTAAAATATCTATTTTTTAATTAGACCATCCACCTTAATCTATTGACACTTATTACAACTACGAATATAGACGAGAAAATGACAGAATATATTGAAATACAAAGAGATTGAAACAAGGATGCATACTATCCGCAATTATCTTCAATCTATAATCCGAAACATCTACATATTTTAAGAAGAATAAGCAAGAGCCGAAGAGAGGATTAAAGTTAGCGGAGTCTCGTTAAATAATTAATCTGCATTATGAAGATGACACTGTACTTATGGCAGACAGTAGAGATGGATTGCAGATACTCATCAACAGAGTGACCGAATGGTGTAATAAATACGGTTTAAAATTAAATATCAAAAAACAAATTTCATGAATATCTGCAAATCTGATGGATTGACATGCAATGTCGAAGGAGTGCTTCTGGAGAGAGTCAACAAGGCCGTATATCTGGGTTGTACATACTTTAGATGCCAAGTGGGAGCATACGACTGAAATAAAATGCCGAATAGAAAAAGCCAGGGTAACTATTGCATGTACATATGTAGCCGTGATTTATCCATGAAAACCCGTATGAGGATAGTGAGATGCTATGTATTTTCAGTTCAGTATAAGAATACCCAGTGGAAGCGTAGACCCCCAGTGAAACCATTATGAAAAAATAGAAACATTTTAAATGTGGGTCTACAAAAGAATGCTACGTATAAGCCGAACATATATGTAAGTTTACAAATGAGTTTGTTTTGTCTCGAATGAAGAAAACAAAAGAGTCATGCATCCTGGCTGCTCAAGTCTGATAATGAATACTTTGGTCACGGAATGCGACACCCCGAAACATATCAACTCCTGTTATGTTTCCATTATCCAAGGAAATATGTCCGAAAGGAGAGGCCCGGGAAGAAGAAGGACGTCCTGGCTGAAAAACCTGAGGCAGTGATGGAGGGCGAGGTACATAGATCTTCATTAGTGGGTGGCGACGGGTCCTTTGCAACATTAGTTGAATCTTCGGATCCGCAAATTTCACAATAAATGGCAAAATATCTGCATATGCACTGTTGTATTGTTTTGACCTAAAAAATGTACCAAAAATGCATTTTGTGAATATTTTTAATTTCAACATATGAACCTACAAACATAGTTGACTTAGCTGACATAGCTTACGAAATGTGAAAAAGTGCACGCAGAATATATTTACGAAACGATGCACTGACTCACAAGCCTGGATCTGGGGGGTGGCAAACTGGGCATTTGCCAAGGGGTGGCGGATTTAAAGGGGCGACAAATGTTAGCATAAAGAAGAAATCTTCAGACTTTCCGTTTCGCATCCATATAGTAGTCTTCTTCTTTCAGTGGCTTATTCGTTACCGAACGTTTGCAATCATGTTTCCAATGATGACTTTGTTGGCTGCAATGGTATTTTGGTTGAACCACTGCCTCAGGTTTTTCAGCCAGGACGTTCTTCTTTTTCCCGGGCCTCTCCTTTCGCACATATTTCCTGGGATGATGAGATGCAAGGGTTGATATGTTTCGGGGTGTCGCATTGCGTGACTAAAGTATTCAAGTTTTCGAATCTCGATGCTCTTGGCGATTTCTTTTGTTTTCTTCATTCGAGACAAAACACACTCATTTGTAACCTTTTATGTTCAGCTTATCTGTAGCATTATTCTGTAGACCCATATTTCAACCGTTTCTATTTTTTCATAATGGTTTCAGTGAGGGTTCACGCTTCCACTGGGTATAAGAGAACTGAGAACATAGCATCTCACTCTCCTCATACGGGTTTTCAGGGATAAATCACGGCTACATACATACATACAATAGTTTATATAATAATAGCTTTTTATATACCTCTTATGCATTTCACATGGTTTTCGTGTAAGTGGTAATTTTTTATTCTATTAGGCATTTTATTTCAGTCGTATGCTCCCACTTGGCATCTAAAGGACAACCCAGATATACGGTCTTCTTGACTCTCTCCAGAAGCACTCCTTCGACATTGCATGTCAATTCATCACATTTGCAGATATTCATGAATTTTGTATTTATTACACCATTCGGTCACTCTGGTCGCGGCTGATCTTTATTGAATAATCAACCGAGCACAATGATTGATCTCTCCTTCTTAACAATAATATTCCCGTAGATGTAGTTTATCTTGACTTTGAAAAAGCCTTTGATAGAGTTCCTATCGATCGGCTTTTACTAAAACTCGAGCATATATATATATAGGTGTAAGAGGACGGCTACTTGACTGGATCAGATTATTTTTAAAGTCAAGATAACCCATGTCTTTCCTACAAAATATACAAACATTCCATTGATTACGTCCAACATCAATTAGAGCTTGGTATCATCACCACTTTCGACCTAAAATGGTCCTCTTATATTAACCATATTGTGAACAAATGTTATTCTTTTTTGTATGTTATAAAACGTGTATTCAATTTTCCGTATTCAACTTAACTATATTATCAAATATTTAAAAAAATTTTATCGGACCTAAACTTTTATCAGACCTAAACTAAAAAAAGGTATTTTCAAAGTCAAGATAGACTACATCTACGGGAATATTATTGTTAAGAAGAAGAGATCAATCGTTGTGCTCGGTTAAAATATTACTCAGTACTGATCGGCCTTTTATAAAACCATGTTGCCATATAGCGGTCACCGTGACGAGACAGAATGTTAAATGACAGAAAACGCAAATATCGGAAGGCAAAGATCGAAAATCGAAAGATCTTAAATCGAAAGATCAAAAAAAAAAAGGTGCATGGTAAACGGTACATACTCACGTACATACTCACTTAATTTGCGCGAGCAGGATATAACGGTAACAAGAGGAACAGGCTTTTCCTCCCGTATTAATGTGCGCGCGCAAAATACGTGAGGAAAAGCATGCTCCTCTTGTTCCTGTTGTATCCTGCTCGCGCAAATTAAGTGAGTATGTACCGTTTACCATGTACCATTTTTTTTTTATCTTTCGACTTAAGATCTTTCGATTTTCGATCTTTGCCTTCCGATATTTGCGTTTTCTGTCATTTAACATTCTGTCTCGTCACGTAGACCCGGCATATAGATAATAGTCGATTGAGAGGCGATGTTGATTTCTAAACATTTTAGCAATATGGATGAAAGACTGGTAGGACGATAATTAGTAGCTTCTAATTTGTTTCCCTTTTTGTAGATAGGAATTATGAAGTTTTCCATTCTTTGGGTGTAAAAGAAGTTTTAAAATATTCATTGAAAAGTTTGAAGAAGGAACAGGATATGGAAAGAGCTGTTTTTTTTTAAAACGAGCGAAGCTATGTCATCATTACCAAGGGCGGAGTTGTCACCCAGGTTGTGTAAAACCTCGAAAACGACTTTTTCAGAAATCATTATATTATTAATTAATGTAGAATTTCGGGACAAGTTAGGAAACATCGGCAGATATGTAGAGTCTTCTTTGATGATTGAGTTGCTAAAGGCCTTAGCAAAAGTGTTGGCTACTAAGATAGGGTCTGTTATAAGTTCTTTGTTTTCGTTCATGATTGTGGACACTACGATTTTAAATTTTAGATTAGAGTTGAAATATTCAAAAAAAAGATTTGCAATCGCCAGAAACAATTAAAAATTCAAAGTCACGCTATGAGTTTCTTTTGTATTCGATGTAAATTTGAATGGTTTAGGGAAAGGAAAAAATTTTCGTTTATGGTTATTATATGGCTATTATAAATAGGAACAATATTTTGTTTGAACAAACATTTGTAATATGATAAAAATAGTATTAGTTGCGAGTTCTAAAAATGACCAATCGCTCTTGATAAAGAGTTCGTTTAATTTCTCATAGTCGGCTATTTTTAAGTTACACTTTAAGAAAGGATCAGTTAGAGGTTTACATTGTGACTTATTACACCATTGGATCAAAGAGTTCATTTTACTATCACATATATGGGTAGATACGACAAACTAAGGATATAGACGATAAAGATCTGCGAATAATCGCGAATTGCGAACTGGCAACAAAAAATCCTTGTCAAAGTGGACGAAAAAATGACAGAATATATCGACATACGAAGCGAGTTAGACAAGGATTCATACTTTCCTCAATGATCTTCAATTTATACTCAATGATATGAAAAAATATTTTAAGAAGAATAAGCAAGAGCCGAAGAGAAGATTATAGTTGGCTACATATGTATGGACATTACATCCTCTTTAATCAAATTATCTTGGCAACAATAATTTATCTAATTTAAATTTATATACTAATATGCTCTCTTTCAAGGTTTTATTCACGTTCATACAATCCCATTCATTCAACATATATTTTATACTAGTTAATCTATTGACAGTTATAGATACTACAAACTACGGATATATGTAGACGAAAAAGATCTCCGAATGTTGCGAATCTACACTGGCAACGAAAAACTGTCTAAGTGAACGAGAAAATGACAGAATAAATCGAAATACAAAGGGAGTGAGACAAGGATGCATACTATCCCTAGTGATCTTCAATCTATACTTTGAAACATCTACATATTTGAAGAAGAATAAGCAGGCGTCGAAGAGGGGATTAAAGTTAGCGGAGTCTCATTAAATAATCTGCATTAGGCAAATGACACTGTACTTGTGGAAGACAGTAGAGATGGATTGCAGATACTCATCAACAGGGTGACCAAATGGTGTAATTAATACGGTTTACAATTAAATATCAAAAAATAAAATTCATGAATATCTGCAAATCTCATGGATTGACATGCGATGTCGAAGGAGTGCCTGTGGAGAGAGTCAACAAGACCGTATATCTGGGTTATACTTTAAATGCCAAGTGGGATCATACGACTGAAATAAAATGTCGAATAGAAAAAGCCAGGGTGACTTTTATTCAGCTAAAAATAGTAGTATGTAGCCTTGATTTATCCCTGAAAACCCGTGTGAGGATAGTGAGATGCTATGTATTCTCAGTTCTCTTATACGTCGTATAAGCGTGGACCCTCACTGAAACCATGATGAAACTATATAAACATTTGAAATTTGAGTCTACAGAAGAATGTTACGTATAAGCTGAACATATGTTTAAGGTTACAAATGAGTGTGTTTTGTCTCGAATGAAGAAAACAAAAGAAATCGAAACATATCAACTTCTGCATTTCATTATCCAAGGAAATATGTCCGAAAGGAGAGGCACGGGAAGAAGAAGGTCGTCCTGGCTGAAAAACCTGAGGCAGTGGTTCAACCAAAATACCACTTCACTACACTACCGGGCAGCAGCCAACAAAGTCATCATTGGAAATATGATTGCAAACGTCTGGTAACGGAAAAGGCACTAAAAGAAGAAGACTACATATGTACATATGTATATGGATGCGAAATGGGAACTCTGAAGATTTCTTCTTTATGCCAATATTTGTGGCCCCTTTAAATCCGCCACCCCTTGGCAAATGCCCAGTTTGCCACCCCCTAGATCTAGGCTTGTGAGTCAGTGCATCGTTTCGTAAATATATTCTGCGTGCACTTTTTCACATTTCGTAAGCTGAATTCGTCAACTATGTTTGTACATAGGTTCATATGTTGAAATTAAAAATATTCACAACATGCATTTTTGGTACATTTTTCAGGTTAAAACAATACAACAGTGCATATGTAGATATTTTGCCATTTATTGTGAAATTTGCGGATCCGAAGATTCAACTAATGTTGCAAAGGACCCGTCGCCACCCACTAATGAAGATCTATGTAACTCGCCCTCCATCAACTAAGCCTGGTTTTAAAATTCAACACAAAACTCCCCCTGCTGCACAGTAGACATGGAGATGATTTCGAAGTATAACCAACTTTGAAAAAGCATGCTGAGAAATAGACAAAGAGAATCTGATTATCTCAAATATGGTCAGTTGACCTGATTATCTCAAATAGGTACCCTGGATATGTTCAGTGTCCGAATGTCTACTATCTATGTACCGGACATACATATGTATATATGGGATTATGTACATACATATGTATGCACACATGCACGTACAGATGTGTCGAAATGGAAAAAAATGGAAAAGGTGGATGGTCTGATTAAAAAATAGATATTTTAAATTTTTCACAAATTTATTGAGCCTTGAAAAATCTCATAAATTTAAATGCAAATATCATTAAATGTATCATTAAAACAAAGAATGTATCTTCGAACATTAGGCTCCATATCTCCATGTCTCCATATCTCTATGGAGTTGGGGGTTCAATCACAATGATAGGTGGTAGAGGGGTTGGTGGGATTGAAAGTGGAGGTGGTCTTAAAATCTCGGTCATTGACTCTTCAGTTCCAAATCTTGTCTTTTTACATATCCCCATCTTTCAGGTAGAGAAGAACACTGCCAAATCTAAAGTAAATACAATGAAATATATGAAATATATAAGTATATTTATTACTAAAGGTATAAGAAAGCTACTCACTTGTGGATTTCCTCAGAGATGGACAGTGACTTTGGTAATGAATTGACATGACAATTACTAGGAAATTTATAGGGAAAAAATGTCGATTGTTGCATATTTCAACATTTTATGTCAAAATATCTACATATGCACTATCGTATTGTTTTGACCTAAAAAATGTACCAAAAATGCATTTTATCAATATTTTGAATTTCAAAATATGAACTTTGTACAAACACAGTTGACGAATTCGGCTTACGAAATGTGAAAAAGTGCACGCACACTATATTTACGAAACGATGCACTGACTCACAAGCCTAGATCTAGGGGGTGGCAAACTGGGCATTTGCCCGGGGGTGGCGGATTTAAAGGGGCGACAAATATTGGCATAAAGAAGAAATCTTCACAATACCCGTTTTGCATCCATATAGTCTTCTTCTTTTAGTGCCTTATCCGTTACCGGAAGTTTGCAATCATGTTTCCAATGATTACTTTGTTTACTGCTATCTGGAACACGGGAAGAAGAAGGTCGTCCTGGCTGAAAAACCTGAGGCAGTGGTTCAACCAAAATACCACTACACTGTTCCAGATAGCAGTCAACAAAGTCATCATTGGAAACATGATTGCAAACTTCCGGTAACGGATAAGGCACTAAAAGAAGAAGACTATATGGATGCGAAACAGGAACTCTGAAGATTTCTACTTTATGCCAATATTTGTCGCCCCTTTAAATCCGCCACCCCTTGGCAAATGCCCTGTTTGCCACCCCCAAGATCTAGGCTTGTGAGTCAGTGCATCGTTTCGTAAATATTTTTTGCGTGCACTTTTTCACATTTCGTAAGCCGAATTCATATGTACAAAGTTCATATGTTGAAATTCAAAATATTGATAAAATGCATTTTTGGTACATTTTTTAGGTCAAAGCAATACGATAGTGCATATGTAGATATTTTGACATATATTGTGAAATTTGCAACAATCGACACTTTTTCCCTATAAATTTCGTATTACTTGCCATATCAATTCATTACCAAAGTCACTGTCCGTCTCTAAGGAAATTAAAAAGTGAGTAGCTTTGGTATACCTTCCGTTATATATATATATTGCTGTCGGTTCCCTCATCACTGAGGATCGTGACTATGATGTCCGGTCAACCAGCTTCTTCCATTGAGTTCTTAATTCGGCCAGGCGAAGACTTGCTACCTTGGAAGCGCCCGTCACTGCAGATACTTGGTCAGTCCAGGGGGATGTGGGGGATCTGCCTCTGCTTCTTCTGCCTTCGACGTTACCAACCACAACCAACCGCTCCAGGCTCTTCTCACCTCTTCGTGCAATGTGGCCGAACAACCGCAATATAGTTGACAGTCTATCCTTGATTTTTAATTCTTCAAGAAAAGACACATTTGTGCGTTTGTCGGTCCAAGTCAAGCGCAGTAGCCATCTCCAGGACCACATCTCGAAGGCATCGATTCTCTGTCTCGAAGGCACCGCCGCCTTCATGGTCCACGTCTCGACTCCATAAAGGCAGACAGAAAAGACGAGACTCTTCACGAGACGGATTTTGACAGCAGTTGTAATGGCTCTTTTCTTCCAAATCTTCGTTAGTTGTGACATTGCCGATTTTGCTAATGTAATCCGGCGCCGTATTTCCAATTCGCTGCCCCCCCGTTGATAGATATGAGTGACCCCAAATAGACAAAATTATCAACCAGCTCTATACCGCTTAAAGCTGAGTTGTTGTTTTGCAGCTGTTGGTGACGGTCAATTATCATAATTTTTGTTTTGGGGTGGTTTATATGGAGTCCAAGCACATTACTCTCTGTCTCAACACGACGGATCATTTCGGCCATTTCTTCATGATTATTAGCTA
Organism: Arctopsyche grandis; assembly: GCF_051622035.1. Taxonomy (NCBI): domain Eukaryota; kingdom Metazoa; phylum Arthropoda; class Insecta; order Trichoptera; family Hydropsychidae; genus Arctopsyche; species Arctopsyche grandis. The sequence continues at coordinate 38,448,732 of NC_135356.1, forward strand.
TGAGCGTTGTGTCATCCGCATACCGAAGATTGGATAGTTTTTTTCCACCAATGGACACTCCACCCTTCCAACCATCCAGTACTCTACGCATTATATACTCTCCATATATATATTAAATAGGTCTGGAGATAATATACACCCTTGCCTTACTGCACGTTGTACTCGAAAATTTGTCAAGTTTAGCGAATTGATTCGAACTACTGCATTGTTATCATTATACAAGTTATATATTATTTTTACAAGATGTATGGGGACTCCCATGTCCAGTAGAACTTTCCACAGATAGTCCCTGTTCACAAAGTCAAAAGTTAAGCCAGTTTGTTTAAGTCTTTTACGTTATTTTATCGTAACCCAAGTTGAATCAGAGATGAAAGACTTACGATGTTCATTTTGCGGTGTTTGATGTTTTCTGGCATACCGAATTATGAGATCTTTAAAAATTTTCCAAGACTCTTCTACATCTAAATTAGGATTTATTTGGAATTCTGCATCTTTTTCTCTGATTACATTACCAAAATTAATTACATCATCATTGGTGAGTTTAATTGCTTTATTTTGATGTCTTTTAATAATTTTCAATTTCAGTCGAAATTTAGCAACAAGTATGGTCAGATCCGCAACCTGCACCTGGATATGTTTTGACGTTATGTATCGATGATTTCCATCTAGAATTTATTTATATATATTCCACCTTTCTACCATACTCCACCTTTCGTAATAAATATACTTATATATATATATATATATACATATAATAATATTATTTATTGTATTTACTTTAGATTTAGCGGTGTTCTTCTCAACCTGAAAGATGGGGATATGTACGAAGAAAAGATTTGGAACTGAACAGTCAACCCAGAGGAAATGCCCAGATCCACCAAAACTTCCACACCCACCTTCCTCTCCAGCACCACCTGGTTTTTAAAATTCACCACAACTCCCGCTGCTGCATAGTTGACATGAAGATATGGAGCCTAATATTTGACGATACTTTCTTAATTTCAATGATATTTCAACATTTGGAGCTGAAGAGTCAACCCAGAGGAATTACCCAGATCCACCAAAATTCCAGACCCACCTCGCACTCCATCACCACCTAGGCCTGGTTTTTAAAATTCACCACTACTCCCCCTGCTGCATAGCTGACATAAAGATATGGAGCCTAATGTTCGAAGATATATTTTTCATTTTAATGATATATTTGCACATTATCTATAATTGACTCAGATGTTTTTTTGCTATGTTTATTCATAAGATTTTTCGACGATCAATAAATTTGTGAATTTTTTGTTTTTAATTAGACCCTCCACATTTTCCCTTTTCTTCGACACATCTGTATCTGTATATGTAAATTTTTAAAGTTCCAGAATTTGTCCCTTAAAGCCTTACGAATACAGTCTAAGAGACCCTTTCGTCGGAGAACGAGACGGTTGTGCAGCAATATTGCACAAGAACAACCACACATTACTTCTCTATATAAAACCCCACTTTAGAGGTCAATTAAGTCAACCAATAAACCCCTCTACATGAGGCTACAAGGTAAGAAAAGAAATGATATGGACACGCGTAGCACACATAAATATGTATATGCATGCGTACCCACGCACATAATGGCATACATACACCATAAGTTGAATAGTAGTATCCAGGCGAACATACATATGTTCATAGGATCCCAAAATACACTGCAAACCTTTCAAAATCCCTGAAAGAAGCTCTATTACCCACTAAATCCCCGTGATGCTCCCCTGACGCCATGAAGCATAGCCTTTCGCTCTACATCCATACCAGGACAGGACCACAAAATATGGTCTGCGTCCTGCGCTGGAGAAGTACAAGGACAGACGGAATCAGAAATCAATTCCATGGATTTAAGCTTACCGTTAAAGTGGCCATGACCAGTAAAAAATTGACTGGTCCAAAAACTAGGTGAGATAACCAATCACACTTAAGGCGCCTAACGACCCTTGGAAAAAACCGAAAATTTTGTCTACCGTTAGAGGAACACTCCCATCTACATATGTTGCCAATTAGAAACGGCACAATTGAAAATACTAGATATTAGATTTCTTAAAAATTGAGGATCACGGCACTGTAACTGATTGGGAACACGAAATGTATTTATTTATTTATTTTTAATACACAAGTACATATACCACAGTGTCTTCACAGGTCACCCCAATATGACACTATGGCCAGAAAATACATAAAATATATAAACACATAAGAAAAAATAAAATAATAATAATAAAAAAAAAACCAATAAAAATAAAACATTAAAAAATTAAAAATTAAAAGTTGAAATTCGGCGAGCAGACCGCACACGATCGGCACGGACAGCCAGCAATACACCACCTCCTCTGCAGCCTCTATCTCTTCTGAACACTACATATGTAAGTATCTGCTATTGAAGATTTCAAAGTCGTTAACTGAATCGTTCAACCATGATGCTGTGCCAAGACACAGGAAAGGCATTCAACTGCTTTGGAGTTGAGACCCCTAACATTCTGGTACAGCATTGTCATGCGACGAATCTTGCGCACACAATTTATGCGAGGGTGCGAAACTCCGCCGAAATTTCCATGGATTAATAGCCACTCCCGAAGGCCAAATATCCGGTTGAAGTAGATCAGAGTAGTATTCCTCAATAACTGACACTTTGAAAGAAGAGTAGTCTCCCTTCATGGGCGCCCGCAGAAAATTTCCTAGGGGGGGGGCAAAATATTTTTAAAGTCCTTTTTGTTGCAGTTCACTTTGTCTCTGTGTACGCTTAACATGCACAATCCATACAGACATTGTAGATCTAAGCCATGTTTTTACACGATGTAATGTGCTGAACGTTTTCTGATATATAGATAGCTGGACTGATAGATAATTCGTTTTACAGTATTATCTATCTGACAAATAATATCCTTATTTTGATCTCTAATGGTTGACGCTAAGTGATCAGCATCTTGTTGAGACCCACGATGCCATGCTGTGTTGTTATGGTTTCTGGCACATTCATTAAAATCTTTGTACTTTGTACAAGGAGTAGTATTGAAGGCACCTTGAATTCCCCTTTGAACTGGTTGCGGAAATAAAACACAGAAAATGCATAAAAAACCTTTTAAGATCTACAATTTTTGTCCGAAATAATTTTATGATAAAACTTACCGTTTTGCTGAAAATCGCGAAAAACCCATATTTTTAACCTTTGACCTCAGGTAAAATTTTGTTTTGAACAATTTTACTGACTTTCAGCTTGTTGTGAATTTATGTTTCCTTGAATGTCTAATTTGACCGGACTATATATATACTTTGATGTACTGTTAATAAAGTTTTATTTTGTCATGTCGTAAGTCCATCACACTTGATCAAATTTTTGACCTGTGATGTGTAACGAAATAGATTTTTTCTGGGTGCTTTTTTACTTCTAGATTGTAGTTCAATTGTGGTGTAATCTAAGGTTTATTAATAAATTTTTATTTATTTATTGAAAAATCAACAGGCAACATATATATATATATATATAAATGGGAGGATGAAAGAAAATAGGACAATGCGTAGCTAAACATAAAGTGATATAATATAATTGGATAAATATTATATAATAGAAAAAGAAATGGATCAATCAATCAAGACTCTCCTGATGGCAGTCCTGAATTGATGCAAGGAAATACCGAATAAATCAATGTCATTCAGCTCCCCGTTAAGCATACGATAAACACGCTGTAGATAGGAATATTTTAGGGAATTTGTTTTGAAAGGATTAAGTGAAAAGAGTGCAACGTGTCCTAAAGAATACCTAACTGTGATCCGGAAACCAACCTTACTCAGTCGATCGGAACAATCATGGAAAACATTCAGGAGCTTAAAAAAGAATGTAGCAAAAGTGAGTCGTTGCTTGACAGAAATATTGTTAAAAGATAGGTTTTTAAAATATCGGGAACAGTAGTATTGGCGTAGGTAGGAAAACGGACTTATTCAATACAATTAATATGGGATAAATAAAAAGGTGACCAGATAATTGAGGTAAATTCAAGGTGAGATCTTACAAAGGAAAAATAAAGTAATTTAAGTACATGAGTTAAAGGGTTTAGTTGAGCGGAGTAGGAATCAAAGAGATTTTGATTTAATATAACTAAAAAATAGTCTGCTTTAATATATTTAATTAAAAAATTTACTAAAAATATTTTTAATTTTCTCGAAATTTTGATTAGAATATCCACCTCCGAGTTATTTCATGTAAAAAGTAAAAATTTCACAAAGTAGACCTCCGTTCAACTCCGCTGTTTTAAAATGATTTCATCAATTATTAAAATTGAACTATTTAACCATAAGAAACTGTCAATATTTGATGCAATCACTCGCATAGTGAGGTTATTAAATGCCAATACTTATGATAATTAATCTGGATAGAAACAATTGAGTCAATTTCGTCAACATAAGCGTTTAAAATCGGAACATTTTTATGCTATGATAAAATTAGCTCAATAATTAATTTCGAAATGGTAAGGTGAGGTGGTAAAGGTAAAGAGATAAAGGTAAGGTTCTCCTAAACAGTCATACTAACGAAATTGATTTGAAAGGGCAATTATTGTCGATCCGATGTTAAAACGCGTTCGTGCAATGTGTTTTAATATTGATAGAACGTAAAATTATTTATTTATTTTTATTATATTATTTCTTATAATAATTAACCATATAATACTAGCTGAACCCGGCATGCGTTGCTATGCCACAATAACGCATGCAATTCCCGTTCCCGTTCCCGTTTCAAGTGCTGGTTGGAGCTCAAATAACGTCTCTTCAAAGCCGTGTCTTCATAAACCAACTGGCAACGTGGTTACCAACGAAAACATTTCCTTGACGCTTGACAATGGCGCTTCAAACTTTCGAGTCGGGAAAATCGTAATTATATAAGAATATTATTATTAAGAGGTTCTTTCCCTTTTATTTTCACAGTAAGCTTCTCGGACATGCATACAACAAATCCTGAAAGTTCCATCGTAATCGGTTGAGTAGTTTAGGAGCAGATTATTAGAATATACATATGTAATTGAATGCAATGCAAAGTTTTTCTGTCCATGAGACATGATATATGTATTTTTCCAGAACTCGTTCCTTCTTCTTCATTGTTGTTAAAATGTAATGCTCACAATCTATGTAAATGCCAAGCCACAATCTAAAACACTCGGCAATTAGGGATATCCATCGAGAAATTCTGCTATGGTTATAAATTCAGAAATTGTGGTGTAAACCGGTCTTTATAAACATTAACAATGATTACACGACCCACATTCAATGCTCTTTTTTTCAATGCTACCTGGAAAAGCTTAGCGGGTAGTATTCTTGTTTACTTTTGTACATGTGCAATGTACAACACCTATTGGCGCTTTTCAGCCCCATGGACTTGTTGGCAAAACGCTGATCAGCATTCAAAGGGTTAACTGGTTTTATCATAGAACCCGTCTCTGAAACTTTTACCACTCGTGTTTTTTACAATGGTACCTTCTTGTGACTGGGGAGAGAGAATCGTTTGCTATTCGATGCTTTCGTTCATAAACAGGTGTATAGCCAATTCAAATAAGATACATTGATTTTGAAACAAGCTGTAGATAAGTATACTTTTGCCAAGTATTGAAAGCGGATTTCAAAACTTACGATTTATTCTCTTCTGAATTAAAATTAGAACGTTGGTTCGCGTTGAAATATCTCCATATTCAAATCGGTAGAATACAAAAAATAGACCAAATCAAACCCAACCTTGGAACATACAGATGTATGTGTGTATGTATGTATTTGAAATATTTGAACAAAATCCGACAGCTGGAAGTAGAGTTTTTGTCTTTTGGAAATTTCCCTACATTTCCGGTCAATTTATATCGAAAATACTCTAATAACCGATATGTGTGAACGTGAATTGAATTTTGAATTTATTGAAGTTGTTTTGTGACCTACTCATATTCCTTAAATACATACATAGGTAAAGTGATGGGTTGGTCCCATCCGATTTTTTTAATATAAGGTCTCAGATATACAGAATGTCAAATTGTACTCCTCCGTATGTAAGATATATGTATATTTTTAAATGTTTGTTAAAGTAAGAACATCTTTTAAAATTAAAGAAGATGACTGGCAAAGGCGCTTAAACGATTGCGCTTAAAGAACTTCGTTCTATATTGCGAAATACAGTGAAAACTGCATGAACATTCTGGATTATATGCACATATATAAATATGTATATATATGTATATAAATGTGTATATTTCCACTAATGGAAAAAGATTCACCGTAACTTGGAATTTGCCGGATATATTCATTGTCCGAATATCTATGATCTACGTATATGGGAGAATGTACGCACATATCTACATACATATGCACGTAAATATGTGTCGAGAAAAGTGGAAAATGTGGGTGGTCTAATTAAATAATAGATCTTTAAAATTTCTCACAAATTTATTGAGCCTCGAAAAATCTTATGAATTTATTTATTGAAAAATCAACAGGCCTCAGATGTAGAATAAATATAACAAAAAAACATCTGACCCAATTATAGATTACGTGCAAATTATATTTATGTGCAAATATATCATTAAGATGAAGAATGTATCTTCGAAGATATAGCTCCATATCTCCATGTCTACTGTGCAGCAGGGGGAGTTGCGGGGTTAATTTGAAAACAAGGCCTAGGTGGTGGAGGGTGAGGGAGATCTTCAGTATTGGGTGGCGGCGGGGCCTTTGCAGAATAAATACCAACAGTTGAATCTTGGGATCCGAATCTGGTCTTCGTACATATACCCATCTTTCAGGTTGAGAAGAACACCGCTAAATCTAAAGTAAATACAATAAATAATATTATTATATGTATATATATATATAAGTATATTTATTACGAAAGGTGGAGTATGGTAGAAAGGTGGAATATATATAAATAAATTCTAGATGGAAATCATCGATACATAACGTCAAAACATATCCAGGTGCAGATTGCGGATCTGACCATACTTGTTGCTAAATTTCGACTGAAATTGAAAATTATTAAAAGACATCAAAATAAAGCAATTAAACTCACCAATGATGATGTAATTAATTTTGGTAATGTAATCAGAGAAAAAGATGCAGAATTCCAAATAAATCCTAATTTAGATGTAGAAGAGTCTTGGAAAATTTTTAAAGATCTCATAATTCGGTATGCCAGAAAACATCAAACACCGCAAAATGAACATCGTAAGTCTTTCATCTCTGATTCAACTTGGGTTACGATAAAATAACGTAAAAGACTTAAACAAACTGGCTTAACTTTTGACTTTGTGAACAGGGACTATCTGTGGAAAGTTCTACTGGACATGGGAGTCCCCATGCATCTTGTAAAAATAATATATAACTTGTATAATGATAACAATGCAGTAGTTCGAATCAATTCGCTAAACTTGACAAATTTTCGAGTACAACGTGCAGTAAGGCAAGGGTGTATATTATCTCCAGACCTATTTAATATATATATATGGAGAGTATATAATGCGTAGAGCACTGGATGGTTGGAAGGGTGGAGTGTCCATTGGTGGAAAAAAACTATCCAATCTTCGGTATGCGGATGACACAACGCTCATAGCTTATAATCATGAAGAAATGGCCGAAATGATCCGTCGTGTTGAGACAGAGAGTAATGTGCTTGGCCTCCATATAAACCACCCCAAAACAAAAATTATGATAATTGACCGTCACCAACAGCTGCAAAACAACAACTCAGCTTTAAGCGGTATAGAGCTGGTTGATAATTTTGTCTATTTGGGGTCACTCATATCTATCAACGGGGGCAGCGAATTGGAAATACGGCGCCGGATTACATTAGCAAAATCGGCAATGTCACAACTAACGAAGATTTGGAAGAAAAGAGCCATTACAACTGCTGTCAAAATCCGTCTCGTGAAGAGTCTCGTCTTTTCTGTCTGCCTTTATGGAGTCGAGACGTGGACCATGAAGGCGGCGGTGCCTTCGAGACAGAGAATCGATGCCTTCGAGATGTGGTCCTGGAGATGGCTACTGCGCTTGACTTGGACCGACAAACGCACAAATGTGTCTTTTCTTGAAGAATTAAAAATCAAGGATAGACTGTCAACTATATTGCGGTTGTTCGGCCACATTGCACGAAGAGGTGAGAAGAGCCTGGAGCGGTTGGTTGTGGTTGGTAACGTCGAAGGCAGAAGAAGCAGAGGCAGATCCCCCACATCCCCCTGGACTGACCAAGTATCTGCAGTGACGGGCGCTTCCAAGGTAGCAAGTCTTCGCCTGGCCGAATTAAGAACTCAATGGAAGAAGCTGGTTGACCGGACATCATAGTCACGATCCTCAGTGATGAGGGAACCGACAGCAATATATATATATATATAACGGAAGGTATACCAAAGCTACTCACTTTTTAATTTCCTTAGAGACGGACAGTGACTTTGGTAATGAATTGATATGGCAAGTAATACGAAATTTATAGGGAAAAAGTGTCGATTGTTGCAAATTTCACAATATATGTCAAAATATCTACATATGCACTATCGTATTGCTTTGACCTAAAAAATGTACCAAAAATGCATTTTATCAATATTTTGAATTTCAACATATGAACTTTGTACATATGAATTCGGCTTACGAAATGTGAAAAAGTGCACGCAAAAAATATTTACGAAACGATGCACTGACTCACAAGCCTAGATCTTGGGGGTGGCAAACAGGGCATTTGCCAAGGGGTGGCGGATTTAAAGGGGCGACAAATATTGGCATAAAGTAGAAATCTTCAGAGTTCCTGTTTCGCATCCATATAGTCTTCTTCTTTTAGTGCCTTATCCGTTACCGGAAGTTTGCAATCATGTTTCCAATGATGACTTTGTTGACTGCTATCTGGAACAGTGTAGTGGTATTTTGGTTGAACCACTGCCTCAGGTTTTTCAGCCAGGACGACCTTCTTCTTCCCGTGTTCCAGATAGCAGTAAACAAAGTAATCATTGGAAACATGATTGCAAACTTCCGGTAACGGATAAGGCACTAAAAGAAGAAGACTATATGGATGCAAAACGGGTATTGTGAAGATTTCTTCTTTATGCCAATATTTGTCGCCCCTTTAAATCCGCCACCCCCGGGCAAATGCCCAGTTTGCCACCCCCTAGATCTAGGCTTGTGAGTCAGTGCATCGTTTCGTAAATATAGTGTGCGTGCACTTTTTCACATTTCGTAAGCCGAATTCGTCAACTGTGTTTGTACAAAGTTCATATTTTGAAATTCAAAATATTGATAAAATGCATTTTTGGTACATTTTTTAGGTCAAAACAATACGATAGTGCATATGTAGATATTTTGACATAAAATGTTGAAATATGCAACAATCGACATTTTTTCCCTATAAATTTCCTAGTAATTGTCATGTCAATTCATTACCAAAGTCACTGTCCATCTCTGAGGAAATCCACAAGTGAGTAGCTTTCTTATACCTTTAGTAATAAATATACTTATATATTTCATATATTTCATTGTATTTACTTTAGATTTGGCAGTGTTCTTCTCTACCTGAAAGATGGGGATATGTAAAAAGACAAGATTTGGAACTGAAGAGTCAATGACCGAGATTTTAAGACCACCTCCACTTTCAATCCCACCAACCCCTCTACCACCTATCATTGTGATTGAACCCCCAACTCCATAGAGATATGGAGACATGGAGATATGGAGCCTAATGTTCGAAGATACATTCTTTGTTTTAATGATACATTTAATGATATTTGCATTTAAATTTATGAGATTTTTCAAGGCTCAATAAATTTGTGAAAAATTTAAAATATCTATTTTTTAATCAGACCATCCACCTTTTCCATTTTTTTCCATTTCGACACATCTGTACGTGCATGTGTGCATACATATGTATGTACATAATCCCATATATACATATGTATGTCCGGTACATAGATAGTAGACATTCGGACACTGAACATATCCAGGGTACCTATTTGAGATAATCAGGTCAACTGACCATATTTGAGATAATCAGATTCTCTTTGTCTATTTCTCAGCATGCTTTTTCAAAGTTGGTTATACTTCGAAATCATCTCCATGTCTACTGTGCAGCAGGGGGAGTTTTGTGTTGAATTTTAAAACCAGGCTTAGTTGATGGAGGGCGAGTTACATAGATCTTCATTAGTGGGTGGCGACGGGTCCTTTGCAACATTAGTTGAATCTTCGGATCCGCAAATTTCACAATAAATGGCAAAATATCTACATATGCACTGTTGTATTGTTTTAACCTGAAAAATGTACCAAAAATGCATGTTGTGAATATTTTTAATTTCAACATATGAACCTATGTACAAACATAGTTGACGAATTCAGCTTACGAAATGTGAAAAAGTGCACGCAGAATATATTTACGAAACGATGCACTGACTCACAAGCCTAGATCTAGGGGGTGGCAAACTGGGCATTTGCCAAGGGGTGGCGGATTTAAAGGGGCCACAAATATTGGCATAAAGAAGAAATCTTCAGAGTTCCCATTTCGCATCCATATACATATGTACATATGTAGTCTTCTTCTTTTAGTGCCTTTTCCGTTACCAGACGTTTGCAATCATATTTCCAATGATGACTTTGTTGGCTGCTGCCCGGTAGTGTAGTGAAGTGGTATTTTGGTTGAACCACTGCCTCAGGTTTTTCAGCCAGGACGACCTTCTTCTTCCCGTGCCTCTCCTTTCGGACATATTTCCTTGGATAATGAAATGCAGAAGTTGATATGTTTCGATTTCTTTTGTTTTCTTCATTCGAGACAAAACACACTCATTTGTAACCTTAAACATATGTTCAGCTTATACGTAACATTCTTCTGTAGACTCAAATTTCAAATGTTTATATAGTTTCATCATGGTTTCAGTGAGGGTCCACGCTTATACGACGTATAAGAGAACTGAGAATACATAGCATCTCACTATCCTCACACGGGTTTTCAGGGATAAATCAAGGCTACATACTACTATTTTTAGCTGAATAAAAGTCACCCTGGCTTTTTCTATTCGACATTTTATTTCAGTCGTATGATCCCACTTGGCATTTAAAGTATAACCCAGATATACGGTCTTGTTGACTCTCTCCACAGGCACTCCTTCGACATCGCATGTCAATCCATGAGATTTGCAGATATTCATGAATTTTATTTTTTGATATTTAATTGTAAACCGTATTAATTACACCATTTGGTCACCCTGTTGATGAGTATCTGCAATCCATCTCTACTGTCTTCCACAAGTACAGTGTCATTTGCCTAATGCAGATTATTTAATGAGACTCCGCTAACTTTAATCCCCTCTTCGACGCCTGCTTATTCTTCTTCAAATATGTAGATGTTTCAAAGTATAGATTGAAGATCACTAGGGATAGTATGCATCCTTGTCTCACTCCCTTTGTATTTCGATTTATTCTGTCATTTTCTCGTTCACTTAGACAGTTTTTCGTTGCCAGTGTAGATTCGCAACATTCGGAGATCTTTTTCGTCTACATATATCCGTAGTTTGTAGTATCTATAACTGTCAATAGATTAACTAGTATAAAATATATGTTGAATGAATGGGATTGTATGAACGTGAATAAAACCTTGAAAGAGAGCATATTAGTATATAAATTTAAATTAGATAAATTATTGTTGCCAAGATAATTTGATTAAAGAGGATGTAATGTCCATACATATGTAGCCAACTATAATCTTCTCTTCGGCTCTTGCTTATTCTTCTTAAAATATTTTTTCATATCATTGAGTATAAATTGAAGATCATTGAGGAAAGTATGAATCCTTGTCTAACTCGCTTCGTATGTCGATATATTCTGTCATTTTTTCGTCCACTTTGACAAGGATTTTTTGTTGCCAGTTCGCAATTCGCGATTATTCGCAGATCTTTATCGTCTATATCCTTAGTTTGTCGTATCTACCCATATATGTGATAGTAAAATGAACTCTTTGATCCAATGGTGTAATAAGTCACAATGTAAACCTCTAACTGATCCTTTCTTAAAGTGTAACTTAAAAATAGCCGACTATGAGAAATTAAACGAACTCTTTATCAAGAGCGATTGGTCATTTTTAGAACTCGCAACTAATACTATTTTTATCATATTACAAATGTTTGTTCAAACAAAATATTGTTCCTATTTATAATAGCCATATAATAACCATAAACGAAAATTTTTTCCTTTCCCTAAACCATTCAAATTTACATCGAATACAAAAGAAACTCATAGCGTGACTTTGAATTTTTAATTGTTTCTGGCGATTGCAAATCTTTTTTTTGAATATTTCAACTCTAATCTAAAATTTAAAATCGTAGTGTCCACAATCATGAACGAAAACAAAGAACTTATAACAGACCCTATCTTAGTAGCCAACACTTTTGCTAAGGCCTTTAGCAACTCAATCATCAAAGAAGACTCTACATATCTGCCGATGTTTCCTAACTTGTCCCGAAATTCTACATTAATTAATAATATAATGATTTCTGAAAAAGTCGTTTTCGAGGTTTTACACAACCTGGGTGACAACTCCGCCCTTGGTAATGATGACATAGCTTCGCTCGTTTTAAAAAAAAACAGCTCTTTCCATATCCTGTTCCTTCTTCAAACTTTTCAATGAATATTTTAAAACTTCTTTTACACCCAAAGAATGGAAAACTTCATAATTCCTATCTACAAAAAGGGAAACAAATTAGAAGCTACTAATTATCGTCCTACCAGTCTTTCATCCATATTGCTAAAATGTTTAGAAATCAACATCGCCTCTCAATCGACTATTATCTATATGCCGGGTCTACGTGACGAGACAGAATGTTAAATGACAGAAAACGCAAATATCGGAAGGCAAAGATCGAAAATCGAAAGATCTTAAGTCGAAAGATAAAAAAAAAATGGTACATGGTAAACGGTACATACTCACTTAATTTGCGCGAGCAGGATACAACAGGAACAAGAGGAGCATGCTTTTCCTCACGTATTTTGCGCGCGCACATTAATACGGGAGGAAAAGCCTGTTCCTCTTGTTACCGTTATATCCTGCTCGCGCAAATTAAGTGAGTATGTACGTGAGTATGTACCGTTTACCATGCACCTTTTTTTTTTTGATCTTTCGATTTAAGATCTTTCGATTTTCGATCTTTGCCTTCCGATATTTGCGTTTTCTGTCATTTAACATTCTGTCTCGTCACGGTGACCGCTATATGGCAACATGGTTTTATAAAAGGCCGATCAGTACTGAGTAATATTTTAACCGAGCACAACGATTGATCTCTTCTTCTTAACAATAATATTCCCGTAGATGTAGTCTATCTTGACTTTGAAAATACCTTTTTTTAGTTTAGGTCTGATAAAAGTTTAGGTCCGATAAAAATTTTTTAAATATTTGATAATATAGTTAAGTTGAATACGGAAAATTGAATACACGTTTTATAACATACAAAAAAGAATAACATTTGTTCACAATATGGTTAATATAAGAGGACCATTTTAGGTCGAAAGTGGTGATGATACCAAGCTCTAATTGATGTTGGACGTAATCAATGGAATGTTTGTATATTTTGTAGGAAAGACATGGGTTATCTTGACTTTAAAAATAATCTGATCCAGTCAAGTAGCCGTCCTCTTACACCTATATATATATGCTCGAGTTTTAGTAAAAGCCGATCGATAGGAACTCTATCAAAGGCTTTTTCAAAGTCAAGATAAACTACATCTACGGGAATATTATTGTTAAGAAGGAGAGATCAATCATTGTGCTCGGTTGATTATTCAATAAAGATCAGCCGCGACCAGAGTGACCGAATGGTGTAATAAATACAAAATTCATGAATATCTGCAAATGTGATGAATTGACATGCAATGTCGAAGGAGTGCTTCTGGAGAGAGTCAAGAAGACCGTATATCTGGGTTGTCCTTTAGATGCCAAGTGGGAGCATACGACTGAAATAAAATGCCTAATAGAATAAAAAATTACCACTTACACGAAAACCATGTGAAATGCATAAGAGGTATATAAAAAGCTATTATTATATAAACTATTGTATGTATGTATGTAGCCGTGATTTATCCCTGAAAACCCGTATGAGGAGAGTGAGATGCTATGTTCTCAGTTCTCTTATACCCAGTGGAAGCGTGAACCCTCACTGAAACCATTATGAAAAAATAGAAACGGTTGAAATATGGGTCTACAGAATAATGCTACAGATAAGCTGAACATAAAAGGTTACAAATGAGTGTGTTTTGTCTCGAATGAAGAAAACAAAAGAAATCGCCAAGAGCATCGAGATTCGAAAACTTGAATACTTTAGTCACGCAATGCGACACCCCGAAACATATCAACCCTTGCATCTCATCATCCCAGGAAATATGTGCGAAAGGAGAGGCCCGGGAAAAAGAAGAACGTCCTGGCTGAAAAACCTGAGGCAGTGGTTCAACCAAAATACCATTGCAGCCAACAAAGTCATCATTGGAAACATGATTGCAAACGTTCGGTAACGAATAAGCCACTGAAAGAAGAAGACTACTATATGGATGCGAAACGGAAAGTCTGAAGATTTCTTCTTTATGCTAACATTTGTCGCCCCTTTAAATCCGCCACCCCTTGGCAAATGCCCAGTTTGCCACCCCCCAGATCCAGGCTTGTGAGTCAGTGCATCGTTTCGTAAATATATTCTGCGTGCACTTTTTCACATTTCGTAAGCTATGTCAGCTAAGTCAACTATGTTTGTAGGTTCATATGTTGAAATTAAAAATATTCACAAAATGCATTTTTGGTACATTTTTTAGGTCAAAACAATACAACAGTGCATATGCAGATATTTTGCCATTTATTGTGAAATTTGCGGATCCGAAGATTCAACTAATGTTGCAAAGGACCCGTCGCCACCCACTAATGAAGATCTATGTACCTCGCCCTCCATCACTGCCTCAGGTTTTTCAGCCAGGACGTCCTTCTTCTTCCCGGGCCTCTCCTTTCGGACATATTTCCTTGGATAATGGAAACATAACAGGAGTTGATATGTTTCGGGGTGTCGCATTCCGTGACCAAAGTATTCATTATCAGACTTGAGCAGCCAGGATGCATGACTCTTTTGTTTTCTTCATTCGAGACAAAACAAACTCATTTGTAAACTTACATATATGTTCGGCTTATACGTAGCATTCTTTTGTAGACCCACATTTAAAATGTTTCTATTTTTTCATAATGGTTTCACTGGGGGTCTACGCTTCCACTGGGTATTCTTATACTGAACTGAAAATACATAGCATCTCACTATCCTCATACGGGTTTTCATGGATAAATCACGGCTACATATGTACATGCAATAGTTACCCTGGCTTTTTCTATTCGGCATTTTATTTCAGTCGTATGCTCCCACTTGGCATCTAAAGTATGTACAACCCAGATATACGGCCTTGTTGACTCTCTCCAGAAGCACTCCTTCGACATTGCATGTCAATCCATCAGATTTGCAGATATTCATGAAATTTGTTTTTTGATATTTAATTTTAAACCGTATTTATTACACCATTCGGTCACTCTGTTGATGAGTATCTGCAATCCATCTCTACTGTCTGCCATAAGTACAGTGTCATCTTCATAATGCAGATTAATTATTTAACGAGACTCCGCTAACTTTAATCCTCTCTTCGGCTCTTGCTTATTCTTCTTAAAATATGTAGATGTTTCGGATTATAGATTGAAGATAATTGCGGATAGTATGCATCCTTGTTTCAATCTCTTTGTATTTCAATATATTCTGTCATTTTCTCGTCTATATTCGTAGTTGTAATAAGTGTCAATAGATTAAGGTGGATGGTCTAATTAAAAAATAGATATTTTAAATTTTTCACAAATTTATTGAGCCTCGAAAAATCTTTTAAATTTATATGCAAATATATATATCATTAAAACGAAGAATGTATCTTCGAACATTAGGCTCCATATTTCCATGTCAACTGTGCAGCAGGGGGAGTTGCGGGGTGAATTTTAAAACCAGGCCTAGGTGGTGGAGGGCGAGGTATTTCTTCCGTAGTGGGTGGTGGAGGGTCCTTTGCAAAAGAACTACCAACAGATGACTCTTTGGATCCGAATCTGGTCTTCGTACATATCCCCATCTTTCAGGTTGAGAAGAACACTGCCAAATCTAAAGTAAATACAATAAATAATATTATTATATGTATATACATACATACTATAATAAGTATAAATATTTATTACGAAAGGTATAACAAAGCTACTCACTTTTTAATTTCTTCAGAGACGGACAGTGACTTTGGTAATGAATTGATATGGCAAGTACTAGGAAATTTATAGGGAAAAAATGTCAATTGTTGTATATTTCAACATTTAATGTCAAAATATCCACATATGCACTGTCGTATTGTTTTGACCTAAAAAATGTACCAAAAATGCATTTTGTCAATATTTTGAATTTCAAAATATGAACTTTGTACAAACACAGTTGACGAATTCGGCTTACGAAATGTGAAAAAGTGCACGCAAAATATACTTACGAAACGATGCACTGACTCACATCTTGGGGGTGGCAATCTGGGTATTTGCCCAGGGGCGGCGGATTTAAAGGGGTGGAAAAATTGGCATGAAGAAGAAATCCCGTTTCGCATCCATATAGCCTTCTTCTTTTAGTGTCTTATCCGTTACCGGACGTTGGCAATCATGTTTCTAATGATGACTTTGTTGGCTGCTGCCCGGAACAGTGTAGTGGTATTTTGGTTGAACTACTGCCTCGGGTTTTTCAGCCAGGACGTCCTTCTTCATTCGGGGCCTCTCTTTTCGCACTTTTCGCTCTTTCCTCGGATAAAGAGATGCAGGGTTTTTCATATTTTTCGGGGTGTCACATTACGTGACCAAAGTATTCATTATCAGACTTCGGCAGGACCGACAAAATAATTCTGAGAACAACAGAAAAAAAACCTCGATTCTCTAGCGCAGCGTTTCTCAACCTGGGTCCACATAGCCTTCTTGGGAGGCCCAGACTCTCCCAAGGGAGTTTCAAAAATTCAAAATTCTGCTTTTTGGGTGGCATAACGAGTTCTAGGGGAGACACAGTCAGAAATAAAATATCGAAAGAAGAACTTACTGTTGTCTTATATTTCATCAAGCTGAAAATATGTTTTTTGCCAACAAGTCCATTGCCAAAAAGTTATTGCCAACAAGTCCAACGCGTTTTGCTTGCAAGTACGTAGGCTTAAAAAAAAACGCCGAAAGGCGTTGTATAATATTTTGAGCATGTACTAAGTAAACAAGAATACTATCCGCTATTGAAAAAAAAATACATTGAACATGGGTCGTGTAATCCATGTCATTCATTTGTCAACGTTTATGAAGACTAGTTTCACCGGAATTTCATAGTAGAATTTCCCGATGGAAATCCCTAGCAGCTGAGTATTGTAGATTGTGTTGTAAATATTTGAAGAAGTATTAGCAGGAACCGAAAAGGGGATTTAAGTTAGCGGAGTCTTGTTAAATAATCTGCATTATGCAGATGACACTGTACTTGTGGGAGACAGTAGAGATGGATTGCAGATACTCATCAACAGAGTGACCGAATGGTGTAATAAATACGGTTTAAAATTGAATATCAAATAACAAAATACATGAATATCTGCAAGTCTGATGGATTGACATGCAATGTCGAAGGAGTGTTTCTGGAGAGAGTCAACAAGACCGTATATTAGGGTTCTACATAATTTAGATGCCAAGTGGGATCTTACGAATGAAATAAAATGCCGAATAGAAAAAGCCAGGGTGATTATTGTAGGTCTCCGTGACGACCCCGATTGTGAAACGCCGGAAAACGCAAACATCGGAAGGCAAAGATCGAAAATCGAAAGATCTTAAGTCGAAAGATCAAAAAAAAGGGTGCATGGTAAACGATTATGTAGCCGAGATTTATCCCTGAAAACCCGAATGAGGATAGTGAGATGCTATGTATTCTCAGTTCTCTCATACGCAGTGGAAGCGTGAACCCTCACTGAAACTATTATGAAAACATAGAAACAGTTGAAATATGGGTATACAGAATAATGCTACAGATAAGCTGAACATAAAAGGTTACAAATGAGTGTGTTTTGTCTCGAATGAAGAAAACAAAAGAAATCGCCAAGAGCATCGAGATTCGAAAACTCGAATACTTTAGTCACGCAATGCGACTCCCCGAAACATATCAACCCTTGCATCTCATCATCCCAGGAAATATGTGCGAAAGGAGAGGCCCGGGAAGAAGAAGAACGTCCTATCTGAAAAACCTGAGGCAGTGGTTCAACCAAAATACCATTGCAGCCAACAAAGTCATCATTGGAAACATGATTGCAAACGTTCGGTAACGAATAAGCCACTGAAAGAAGAAGACTACTATATGGATGCGAAACGGGAAGTCTGAAGATTTCTTCTTTATGCTTACATTTGTCGCCCCTTTAAATCCGCCACCCCTGGGCAAATGCCCAGTTTGCCACCCCCTAGATCCAGACTTGTGAGTCGGTGCATCGTTTCGTAAATATGTATATTTTGCGTGTACGTGCCTCTTTTAAAATTAAAGAAGATGACTGGCAAAGGCGCTTAAACGATTGCGCTTAAAGAACTTCGTTCTATATTGCGAAATACAGTGAAAACTGCATGAACATTCTGGATTATATGCACATATATAAATATGTATATAAATGTGTATATTTCCACTAATGGAAAAAGATTCACCGTAACTTGGAATTTGCCGGATATATTCATTGTCCGAATATCTATGATCTACGTATATGGGAGAATGTACGCACATATCTACATACATATGCACGTAAATATGTGTCGAGAAAAGTGGAAAATGTGGGTGGTCTAATTAAATAATAGATCTTTAAAATTTCTCACAAATTTATTGAGCCTCGAAAAATCTTATGAATTTATTTATTGAAAAATCAACAGGCCTCAGATGTAGAATAAATATAACAAAAAAACATCTGACCCAATTATAGATTACGTGCAAATTATATTTATGTGCAAATATATCATTAAGATGAAGAATGTATCTTCGAAGATATAGCTCCATATCTCCATGTCTACTGTGCAGCAGGGGGAGTTGCGGGGTTAATTTGAAAACAAGGCCTAGGTGGTGGAGGGTGAGGGAGATCTTCAGTATTGGGTGGCGGCGGGGCCTTTGCAGAATAAATACCAACAGTTGAATCTTGGGATCCGAATCTGGTCTTCGTACATATACCCATCTTTCAGGTTGAGAAGAACACCGCTAAATCTAAAGTAAATACAATAAATAATATTATTATATGTATATATATATATAAGTATATTTATTACGAAAGGTGGAGTATGGTAGAAAGGTGGAATATATATAAATAAATTCTAGATGGAAATCATCGATACATAACGTCAAAACATATCCAGGTGCAGATTGCGGATCTGACCATACTTGTTGCTAAATTTCGACTGAAATTGAAAATTATTAAAAGACATCAAAATAAAGCAATTAAACTCACTAATGATGATGTAATTAATTTTGGTAATGTAATCAGAGAAAAAGATGCAGAATTCCAAATAAATCCTAATTTAGATGTAGAAGAGTCTTGGAAAATTTTTAAAGATCTCATAATTCGGTATGCCAGAAAACATCAAACACCGCAAAATGAACATCGTAAGTCTTTCATCTCTGATTCAACTTGGGTTACGATAAAATAACGTAAAAGACTTAAACAAACTGGCTTAACTTTTGACTTTGTGAACAGGGACTATCTGTGGAAAGTTCTACTGGACATGGGAGTCCCCATACATCTTGTAAAAATAATATATAACTTGTATAATGATAACAATGCAGTAGTTCGAATCAATTCGCTAAACTTGACAAATTTTCGAGTACAACGTGCAGTAAGGCAAGGGTGTATATTATCTCCAGACCTATTTAATATATATATGGAGAGTATATAATGCGTAGAGCACTGGATGGTTGGAAGGGTGGAGTGTCCATTGGTGGAAAAAAACTATCCAATCTTCGGTATGCGGATGACACAACGCTCATAGCTTATAATCATGAAGAAATGGCCGAAATGATCCGTCGTGTTGAGACAGAGAGTAATGTGCTTGGCCTCCATATAAACCACCCCAAAACAAAAATTATGATAATTGACCGTCACCAACAGCTGCAAAACAACAACTCAGCTTTAAGCGGTATAGAGCTGGTTGATAATTTTGTCTATTTGGGGTCACTCATATCTATCAACGGGGGCAGCGAATTGGAAATACGGCGCCGGATTACATTAGCAAAATCGGCAATGTCACAACTAACGAAGATTTGGAAGAAAAGAGCCATTACAACTGCTGTCAAAATCCGTCTCGTGAAGAGTCTCGTCTTTTCTGTCTGCCTTTATGGAGTCGAGACGTGGACCATGAAGGCGGCGGTGCCTTCGAGACAGAGAATCGATGCCTTCGAGATGTGGTCCTGGAGATGGCTACTGCGCTTGACTTGGACCGACAAACGCACAAATGTGTCTTTTCTTGAAGAATTAAAAATCAAGGATAGACTGTCAACTATATTGCGGTTGTTCGGCCACATTGCACGAAGAGGTGAGAAGAGCCTGGAGCGGTTGGTTGTGGTTGGTAACGTCGAAGGCAGAAGAAGCAGAGGCAGATCCCCCACATCCCCCTGGACTGACCAAGTATCTGCAGTGACGGGCGCTTCCAAGGTAGCAAGTCTTCGCCTGGCCGAATTAAGAACTCAATGGAAGAAGCTGGTTGACCGGACATCATAGTCACGATCCTCAGTGATGAGGGAACCGACAGCAATATATATATATATATAACGGAAGGTATACCAAAGCTACTCACTTTTTAATTTCCTTAGAGACGGACAGTGACTTTGGTAATGAATTGATATGGCAAGTAATACGAAATTTATAGGGAAAAAGTGTCGATTGTTGCAAATTTCACAATATATGTCAAAATATCTACATATGCACTATCGTATTGCTTTGACCTAAAAAATGTACCAAAAATGCATTTTATCAATATTTTGAATTTCAACATATGAACTTTGTACATATGAATTCGGCTTACGAAATGTGAAAAAGTGCACGCAAAAAATATTTACGAAACGATGCACTGACTCACAAGCCTAGATCTTGGGGGTGGCAAACAGGGCATTTGCCAAGGGGTGGCGGATTTAAAGGGGCGACAAATATTGGCATAAAGTAGAAATCTTCAGAGTTCCTGTTTCGCATCCATATAGTCTTCTTCTTTTAGTGCCTTATCCGTTACCGGAAGTTTGCAATCATGTTTCCAATGATGACTTTGTTGACTGCTATCTGGAACAGTGTAGTGGTATTTTGGTTGAACCACTGCCTCAGGTTTTTCAGCCAGGACGACCTTCTTCTTCCCGTGTTCCAGATAGCAGTAAACAAAGTAATCATTGGAAACATGATTGCAAACTTCCGGTAACGGATAAGGCACTAAAAGAAGAAGACTATATGGATGCAAAACGGGTATTGTGAAGATTTCTTCTTTATGCCAATATTTGTCGCCCCTTTAAATCCGCCACCCCCGGGCAAATGCCCAGTTTGCCACCCCCTAGATCTAGGCTTGTGAGTCAGTGCATCGTTTCGTAAATATAGTGTGCGTGCACTTTTTCACATTTCGTAAGCCGAATTCGTCAACTGTGTTTGTACAAAGTTCATATTTTGAAATTCAAAATATTGATAAAATGCATTTTTGGTACATTTTTTAGGTCAAAACAATACGATAGTGCATATGTAGATATTTTGACATAAAATGTTGAAATATGCAACAATCGACATTTTTTCCCTATAAATTTCCTAGTAATTGTCATGTCAATTCATTACCAAAGTCACTGTCCATCTCTGAGGAAATCCACAAGTGAGTAGCTTTCTTATACCTTTAGTAATAAATATACTTATATATTTCATATATTTCATTGTATTTACTTTAGATTTGGCAGTGTTCTTCTCTACCTGAAAGATGGGGATATGTAAAAAGACAAGATTTGGAACTGAAGAGTCAATGACCGAGATTTTAAGACCACCTCCACTTTCAATCCCACCAACCCCTCTACCACCTATCATTGTGATTGAACCCCCAACTCCATAGAGATATGGAGACATGGAGATATGGAGCCTAATGTTCGAAGATACATTCTTTGTTTTAATGATACATTTAATGATATTTGCATTTAAATTTATGAGATTTTTCAAGGCTCAATAAATTTGTGAAAAATTTAAAATATCTATTTTTTAATCAGACCATCCACCTTTTCCATTTTTTTCCATTTCGACACATCTGTACGTGCATGTGTGCATACATATGTATGTACATAATCCCATATATACATATGTATGTCCGGTACATAGATAGTAGACATTCGGACACTGAACATATCCAGGGTACCTATTTGAGATAATCAGGTCAACTGACCATATTTGAGATAATCAGATTCTCTTTGTCTATTTCTCAGCATGCTTTTTCAAAGTTGGTTATACTTCGAAATCATCTCCATGTCTACTGTGCAGCAGGGGGAGTTTTGTGTTGAATTTTAAAACCAGGCTTAGTTGATGGAGGGCGAGTTACATAGATCTTCATTAGTGGGTGGCGACGGGTCCTTTGCAACATTAGTTGAATCTTCGGATCCGCAAATTTCACAATAAATGGCAAAATATCTACATATGCACTGTTGTATTGTTTTAACCTGAAAAATGTACCAAAAATGCATGTTGTGAATATTTTTAATTTCAACATATGAACCTATGTACAAACATAGTTGACGAATTCAGCTTACGAAATGTGAAAAAGTGCACGCAGAATATATTTACGAAACGATGCACTGACTCACAAGCCTAGATCTAGGGGGTGGCAAACTGGGCATTTGCCAAGGGGTGGCGGATTTAAAGGGGCCACAAATATTGGCATAAAGAAGAAATCTTCAGAGTTCCCATTTCGCATCCATATACATATGTACATATGTAGTCTTCTTCTTTTAGTGCCTTTTCCGTTACCAGACGTTTGCAATCATATTTCCAATGATGACTTTGTTGGCTGCTGCCCGGTAGTGTAGTGAAGTGGTATTTTGGTTGAACCACTGCCTCAGGTTTTTCAGCCAGGACGACCTTCTTCTTCCCGTGCCTCTCCTTTCGGACATATTTCCTTGGATAATGAAATGCAGAAGTTGATATGTTTCGATTTCTTTTGTTTTCTTCATTCGAGACAAAACACACTCATTTGTAACCTTAAACATATGTTCAGCTTATACGTAACATTCTTCTGTAGACTCAAATTTCAAATGTTTATATAGTTTCATCATGGTTTCAGTGAGGGTCCACGCTTATACGACGTATAAGAGAACTGAGAATACATAGCATCTCACTATCCTCACACGGGTTTTCAGGGATAAATCAAGGCTACATACTACTATTTTTAGCTGAATAAAAGTCACCCTGGCTTTTTCTATTCGACATTTTATTTCAGTCGTATGATCCCACTTGGCATTTAAAGTATAACCCAGATATACGGTCTTGTTGACTCTCTCCACAGGCACTCCTTCGACATCGCATGTCAATCCATGAGATTTGCAGATATTCATGAATTTTATTTTTTGATATTTAATTGTAAACCGTATTAATTACACCATTTGGTCACCCTGTTGATGAGTATCTGCAATCCATCTCTACTGTCTTCCACAAGTACAGTGTCATTTGCCTAATGCAGATTATTTAATGAGACTCCGCTAACTTTAATCCCCTCTTCGACGCCTGCTTATTCTTCTTCAAATATGTAGATGTTTCAAAGTATAGATTGAAGATCACTAGGGATAGTATGCATCCTTGTCTCACTCCCTTTGTATTTCGATTTATTCTGTCATTTTCTCGTTCACTTAGACAGTTTTTCGTTGCCAGTGTAGATTCGCAACATTCGGAGATCTTTTTCGTCTACATATATCCGTAGTTTGTAGTATCTATAACTGTCAATAGATTAACTAGTATAAAATATATGTTGAATGAATGGGATTGTATGAACGTGAATAAAACCTTGAAAGAGAGCATATTAGTATATAAATTTAAATTAGATAAATTATTGTTGCCAAGATAATTTGATTAAAGAGGATGTAATGTCCATACATATGTAGCCAACTATAATCTTCTCTTCGGCTCTTGCTTATTCTTCTTAAAATATTTTTTCATATCATTGAGTATAAATTGAAGATCATTGAGGAAAGTATGAATCCTTGTCTAACTCGCTTCGTATGTCGATATATTCTGTCATTTTTTCGTCCACTTTGACAAGGATTTTTTGTTGCCAGTTCGCAATTCGCGATTATTCGCAGATCTTTATCGTCTATATCCTTAGTTTGTCGTATCTACCCATATATGTGATAGTAAAATGAACTCTTTGATCCAATGGTGTAATAAGTCACAATGTAAACCTCTAACTGATCCTTTCTTAAAGTGTAACTTAAAAATAGCCGACTATGAGAAATTAAACGAACTCTTTATCAAGAGCGATTGGTCATTTTTAGAACTCGCAACTAATACTATTTTTATCATATTACAAATGTTTGTTCAAACAAAATATTGTTCCTATTTATAATAGCCATATAATAACCATAAACGAAAATTTTTTCCTTTCCCTAAACCATTCAAATTTACATCGAATACAAAAGAAACTCATAGCGTGACTTTGAATTTTTAATTGTTTCTGGCGATTGCAAATCTTTTTTTTGAATATTTCAACTCTAATCTAAAATTTAAAATCGTAGTGTCCACAATCATGAACGAAAACAAAGAACTTATAACAGACCCTATCTTAGTAGCCAACACTTTTGCTAAGGCCTTTAGCAACTCAATCATCAAAGAAGACTCTACATATCTGCCGATGTTTCCTAACTTGTCCCGAAATTCTACATTAATTAATAATATAATGATTTCTGAAAAAGTCGTTTTCGAGGTTTTACACAACCTGGGTGACAACTCCGCCCTTGGTAATGATGACATAGCTTCGCTCGTTTTAAAAAAAAACAGCTCTTTCCATATCCTGTTCCTTCTTCAAACTTTTCAATGAATATTTTAAAACTTCTTTTACACCCAAAGAATGGAAAACTTCATAATTCCTATCTACAAAAAGGGAAACAAATTAGAAGCTACTAATTATCGTCCTACCAGTCTTTCATCCATATTGCTAAAATGTTTAGAAATCAACATCGCCTCTCAATCGACTATTATCTATATGCCGGGTCTACGTGACGAGACAGAATGTTAAATGACAGAAAACGCAAATATCGGAAGGCAAAGATCGAAAATCGAAAGATCTTAAGTCGAAAGATAAAAAAAAAATGGTACATGGTAAACGGTACATACTCACTTAATTTGCGCGAGCAGGATACAACAGGAACAAGAGGAGCATGCTTTTCCTCACGTATTTTGCGCGCGCACATTAATACGGGAGGAAAAGCCTGTTCCTCTTGTTACCGTTATATCCTGCTCGCGCAAATTAAGTGAGTATGTACGTGAGTATGTACCGTTTACCATGCACCTTTTTTTTTTTGATCTTTCGATTTAAGATCTTTCGATTTTCGATCTTTGCCTTCCGATATTTGCGTTTTCTGTCATTTAACATTCTGTCTCGTCACGGTGACCGCTATATGGCAACATGGTTTTATAAAAGGCCGATCAGTACTGAGTAATATTTTAACCGAGCACAACGATTGATCTCTTCTTCTTAACAATAATATTCCCGTAGATGTAGTCTATCTTGACTTTGAAAATACCTTTTTTTAGTTTAGGTCTGATAAAAGTTTAGGTCCGATAAAAATTTTTTAAATATTTGATAATATAGTTAAGTTGAATACGGAAAATTGAATACACGTTTTATAACATACAAAAAAGAATAACATTTGTTCACAATATGGTTAATATAAGAGGACCATTTTAGGTCGAAAGTGGTGATGATACCAAGCTCTAATTGATGTTGGACGTAATCAATGGAATGTTTGTATATTTTGTAGGAAAGACATGGGTTATCTTGACTTTAAAAATAATCTGATCCAGTCAAGTAGCCGTCCTCTTACACCTATATATATATGCTCGAGTTTTAGTAAAAGCCGATCGATAGGAACTCTATCAAAGGCTTTTTCAAAGTCAAGATAAACTACATCTACGGGAATATTATTGTTAAGAAGGAGAGATCAATCATTGTGCTCGGTTGATTATTCAATAAAGATCAGCCGCGACCAGAGTGACCGAATGGTGTAATAAATACAAAATTCATGAATATCTGCAAATGTGATGAATTGACATGCAATGTCGAAGGAGTGCTTCTGGAGAGAGTCAAGAAGACCGTATATCTGGGTTGTCCTTTAGATGCCAAGTGGGAGCATACGACTGAAATAAAATGCCTAATAGAATAAAAAATTACCACTTACACGAAAACCATGTGAAATGCATAAGAGGTATATAAAAAGCTATTATTATATAAACTATTGTATGTATGTATGTAGCCGTGATTTATCCCTGAAAACCCGTATGAGGAGAGTGAGATGCTATGTTCTCAGTTCTCTTATACCCAGTGGAAGCGTGAACCCTCACTGAAACCATTATGAAAAAATAGAAACGGTTGAAATATGGGTCTACAGAATAATGCTACAGATAAGCTGAACATAAAAGGTTACAAATGAGTGTGTTTTGTCTCGAATGAAGAAAACAAAAGAAATCGCCAAGAGCATCGAGATTCGAAAACTTGAATACTTTAGTCACGCAATGCGACACCCCGAAACATATCAACCCTTGCATCTCATCATCCCAGGAAATATGTGCGAAAGGAGAGGCCCGGGAAAAAGAAGAACGTCCTGGCTGAAAAACCTGAGGCAGTGGTTCAACCAAAATACCATTGCAGCCAACAAAGTCATCATTGGAAACATGATTGCAAACGTTCGGTAACGAATAAGCCACTGAAAGAAGAAGACTACTATATGGATGCGAAACGGAAAGTCTGAAGATTTCTTCTTTATGCTAACATTTGTCGCCCCTTTAAATCCGCCACCCCTTGGCAAATGCCCAGTTTGCCACCCCCCAGATCCAGGCTTGTGAGTCAGTGCATCGTTTCGTAAATATATTCTGCGTGCACTTTTTCACATTTCGTAAGCTATGTCAGCTAAGTCAACTATGTTTGTAGGTTCATATGTTGAAATTAAAAATATTCACAAAATGCATTTTTGGTACATTTTTTAGGTCAAAACAATACAACAGTGCATATGCAGATATTTTGCCATTTATTGTGAAATTTGCGGATCCGAAGATTCAACTAATGTTGCAAAGGACCCGTCGCCACCCACTAATGAAGATCTATGTACCTCGCCCTCCATCACTGCCTCAGGTTTTTCAGCCAGGACGTCCTTCTTCTTCCCGGGCCTCTCCTTTCGGACATATTTCCTTGGATAATGGAAACATAACAGGAGTTGATATGTTTCGGGGTGTCGCATTCCGTGACCAAAGTATTCATTATCAGACTTGAGCAGCCAGGATGCATGACTCTTTTGTTTTCTTCATTCGAGACAAAACAAACTCATTTGTAAACTTACATATATGTTCGGCTTATACGTAGCATTCTTTTGTAGACCCACATTTAAAATGTTTCTATTTTTTCATAATGGTTTCACTGGGGGTCTACGCTTCCACTGGGTATTCTTATACTGAACTGAAAATACATAGCATCTCACTATCCTCATACGGGTTTTCATGGATAAATCACGGCTACATATGTACATGCAATAGTTACCCTGGCTTTTTCTATTCGGCATTTTATTTCAGTCGTATGCTCCCACTTGGCATCTAAAGTATGTACAACCCAGATATACGGCCTTGTTGACTCTCTCCAGAAGCACTCCTTCGACATTGCATGTCAATCCATCAGATTTGCAGATATTCATGAAATTTGTTTTTTGATATTTAATTTTAAACCGTATTTATTACACCATTCGGTCACTCTGTTGATGAGTATCTGCAATCCATCTCTACTGTCTGCCATAAGTACAGTGTCATCTTCATAATGCAGATTAATTATTTAACGAGACTCCGCTAACTTTAATCCTCTCTTCGGCTCTTGCTTATTCTTCTTAAAATATGTAGATGTTTCGGATTATAGATTGAAGATAATTGCGGATAGTATGCATCCTTGTTTCAATCTCTTTGTATTTCAATATATTCTGTCATTTTCTCGTCTATATTCGTAGTTGTAATAAGTGTCAATAGATTAAGGTGGATGGTCTAATTAAAAAATAGATATTTTAAATTTTTCACAAATTTATTGAGCCTCGAAAAATCTTTTAAATTTATATGCAAATATATATATATCATTAAAACGAAGAATGTATCTTCGAACATTAGGCTCCATATTTCCATGTCAACTGTGCAGCAGGGGGAGTTGCGGGGTGAATTTTAAAACCAGGCCTAGGTGGTGGAGGGCGAGGTATTTCTTCCGTAGTGGGTGGTGGAGGGTCCTTTGCAAAAGAACTACCAACAGATGACTCTTTGGATCCGAATCTGGTCTTCGTACATATCCCCATCTTTCAGGTTGAGAAGAACACTGCCAAATCTAAAGTAAATACAATAAATAATATTATTATATGTATATACATACATACTATAATAAGTATAAATATTTATTACGAAAGGTATAACAAAGCTACTCACTTTTTAATTTCTTCAGAGACGGACAGTGACTTTGGTAATGAATTGATATGGCAAGTACTAGGAAATTTATAGGGAAAAAATGTCAATTGTTGTATATTTCAACATTTAATGTCAAAATATCCACATATGCACTGTCGTATTGTTTTGACCTAAAAAATGTACCAAAAATGCATTTTGTCAATATTTTGAATTTCAAAATATGAACTTTGTACAAACACAGTTGACGAATTCGGCTTACGAAATGTGAAAAAGTGCACGCAAAATATACTTAAGAAACGATGCACTGACTCACATCTTGGGGGTGGCAATCTGGGTATTTGCCCAGGGGCGGCGGATTTAAAGGGGTGGAAAAATTGGCATGAAGAAGAAATCCCGTTTCGCATCCATATAGCCTTCTTCTTTTAGTGTCTTATCCGTTACCGGACGTTGGCAATCATGTTTCTAATGATGACTTTGTTGGCTGCTGCCCGGAACAGTGTAGTGGTATTTTGGTTGAACTACTGCCTCGGGTTTTTCAGCCAGGACGTCCTTCTTCATTCGGGGCCTCTCTTTTCGCACTTTTCGCTCTTTCCTCGGATAAAGAGATGCAGGGTTTTTCATATTTTTCGGGGTGTCACATTACGTGACCAAAGTATTCATTATCAGACTTCGGCAGGACCGACAAAATAATTCTGAGAACAACAGAAAAAAAACCTCGATTCTCTAGCGCAGCGTTTCTCAACCTGGGTCCACATAGCCTTCTTGGGAGGCCCAGACTCTCCCAAGGGAGTTTCAAAAATTCAAAATTCTGCTTTTTGGGTGGCATAACGAGTTCTAGGGGAGACACAGTCAGAAATAAAATATCGAAAGAAGAACTTACTGTTGTCTTATATTTCATCAAGC
The DNA here is from genome assembly GCF_051622035.1 of Arctopsyche grandis. Lineage (NCBI taxonomy): Eukaryota > Metazoa > Arthropoda > Insecta > Trichoptera > Hydropsychidae > Arctopsyche > Arctopsyche grandis. The sequence continues at coordinate 38,478,339 of NC_135356.1, forward strand.
TGAAAATATGTTCAACGCGTTTTGCTTGCAAGTACATAGGCTTAAAAAAAAACGCCGAAAGGCGTTGTATAATATTTTGAGCATGTACTAAGTAAACAAGAATACTATCCGCTATTGAAAAAAAAATACATTGAACATGGGTCGTGTAATCCATGTCATTCATTTGTCAACGTTTATGAAGACTAGTTTCACCGGAATTTCATAGTAGAATTTCCCGATGGAAATCCCTAGCAGCTGAGTATTTTAGATTGTGTTGTAAATATTTGAAGAAGTATTAGCAGGAACCGAAAAGGGGATTTAAGTTAGCGGAGTCTTGTTAAATAATCTGCATTATGCAGATGACACTGTACTTGTGGGAGACAGTAGAGATGGATTGCAGATACTCATCAACAGAGTGACCGAATGGTGTAATAAATACGGTTTAAAATTGAATATCAAATAACAAAATTCATGAATATCTGCAAGTCTGATGGATTGACATGCAATGTCGAAGGAGTGTTTCTGGAGAGAGTCAACAAGACCGTATATTAGGGTTCTACATAATTTAGATGCCAAGTGGGATCTTACGAATGAAATAAAATGCCGAATAGAAAAAGCCAGGGTGATTATTGTAGGTCTCCGTGACGACCCCGATTGTGAAACGCCGGAAAACGCAAACATCGGAAGGCAAAGATCGAAAATCGAAAGATCTTAAGTCGAAAGATCAAAAAAAAGGGTGCATGGTAAACGATTATGTAGCCGAGATTTATCCCTGAAAACCCGAATGAGGATAGTGAGATGCTATGTATTCTCAGTTCTCTCATACGCAGTGGAAGCGTGAACCCTCACTGAAACTATTATGAAAACATAGAAACAGTTGAAATATGGGTATACAGAATAATGCTACAGATAAGCTGAACATAAAAGGTTACAAATGAGTGTGTTTTGTCTCGAATGAAGAAAACAAAAGAAATCGCCAAGAGCATCGAGATTCGAAAACTCGAATACTTTAGTCACGCAATGCGACTCCCCGAAACATATCAACCCTTGCATCTCATCATCCCAGGAAATATGTGCGAAAGGAGAGGCCCGGGAAGAAGAAGAACGTCCTATCTGAAAAACCTGAGGCAGTGGTTCAACCAAAATACCATTGCAGCCAACAAAGTCATCATTGGAAACATGATTGCAAACGTTCGGTAACGAATAAGCCACTGAAAGAAGAAGACTACTATATGGATGCGAAACGGGAAGTCTGAAGATTTCTTCTTTATGCTTACATTTGTCGCCCCTTTAAATCCGCCACCCCTGGGCAAATGCCCAGTTTGCCACCCCCTAGATCCAGACTTGTGAGTCGGTGCATCGTTTCGTAAATATGTATATTTTGCGTGTACGTGCCTCTTTTAAAATTAAAGAAGATGACTGGCAAAGGCGCTTCAACGATTTCGCTTAAAGAACTTCGTTCTATATTGCGAAATACAGTGAAAACTGCATGAACATTCTGGATTATATGTACATATATAAATATGTATATATATAAATGTGTATATTTCCACTAATGGAAAAAGATTCACCGTAACTTGGAATTTGCCGGATATATTCATTGTCCGAATATCTATGATCTACGTATATGGGAGAATGTACGCACATATCTACATACATATGCACGTAAATATGTGTCGAGAAAAGTGGAAAATGTGGGTGGTCTAATTAAATAATAGATCTTTAAAATTTCTCACAAATTTATTGAGCCTCGAAAAATCTTATGAATTTATTTATTGAAAAATCAACAGGCCTCAGATGTAGAATAAATATAACAAAAAAACATCTGACCCAATTATAGGTTACGTGCAAATTATATTTATGTGCAAATATATCATTAAGATGAAAAATGTATCTTCGAAGATATAGCTCCATATCTCCATGTCTACTGTGCAGCAGGGGGAGTTGCGGGGTTAATTTGAAAACAAGGCCTAGGTGGTGGAGGGTGAGGTGGATCTTCAGTATTGGGTGGCGGCGGGGCCTTTGCAGAATAAATACCAACAGTTGAATCTTGGGATCCGAATCTGGTCTTCGTACATATACCCATCTTTCAGGTTGAGAAGAACACCGCTAAATCTAAAGTAAATGCAATAAATAATATTATTATATGTATATATAAGTATATTTATTACGAAAGGTGGAGTATGGTAGAAAGGTGGAATATATATTAATAAATTCTAGATGGAAATCATCGATACATAACGTCAAAACATATCCAGGTGCAGATTGCGGATCTGACCATACTTGTTGCTAAATTTCGACTGAAATTGAAAATTATTAAAAGACATCAAAATAAAGCAATTAAACTCACCAATGATGATGTAATTAATTTTGGCAATGTAATCAGAGAAAAAGATGCAGAATTCCAAATAAATCCTAATTTAGATGTAGAAGAGTCTTGGAAAAAGTTTTAAAGATCTCATAATTCGGTATGCCAGAAAACATCAAACACCGCAAAATGAACATCGTAAGTCTATCATCTCTGATTCAACTTGGGTTACGATAAAATAACGTAAAAGACATAAACAAACTGGCTTAACTTTTGACTTTGTGAACAGGGACTATCTGTGGAAAGTTCGACTGGACATGGGAGTCCCCATACATCTTGTAAAAATAATATATAACTTGTATAATGATAACAATGCAGTAGTTCGAATCAATTCGCTAAACTCGACAAATTTTCGAGTACAACGTGCAGTAAGGCAAGGGTGTATATTATCTCCAGACCTATTTAATATATATGGAGAGTATATAATGCGTAGAGCACTGGATGGTTGGAAGGGTGGAGTGTCCATTGGTGGAAAAAAACTATCCAATCTTCGGTATTTTGGTATTTCGGTATTTTGGTTGAACCACTGCCTTAGGTTTTTCAGCCAGGACGACCTTCTTCTTCCCGTGTTCCAGATAGCAGTCAACAAAGTCATCATTGGAAACATGATTGCAAACTTCCGGTAACGGATAAGGCACTAAAAGAAGAAGACTATATGGATGCGAAACAGGAACTCTGAAGATTTCTACTTTATGCCAATATTTGTCGCCCCTTTAAATCCGCCACCCCTTGGCAAATGCCCTGTTTGCCACCCCCTAGATCTAGGCTTGTGAGTCAGTGCATCGTTTCGTAGATATGGTTTGCGTGCACTTTTTCACATTTCGTAAGCCGAATTCGTCAACTGTGTCTGTACAAAGTTCATATTTTGAAATTCAAAATATTGAGAAAATGCATTTTTGGTACATTTTTTAGGTCAAAGCAATACGATAGTGCATATGTAGATATTTTGACATATATTGTGAAATTTGCAACAATCGACACTTTTTCCCTATAAATTTCGTATTACTTGCCATATCAATTCATTACCAAAGTCACTGTCCGTCTCTAAGGAAATTAAAAAGTGAGTAGCTTTGGTATACCTTCCGTTATATATATTGCTGTCGGTTCCCTCATCACTGAGGATCGTGACTATGATGTCCGGTCAACCAGCTTCTTCCATTGAGTTCTTAATTCGGCCAGGCGAAGACTTGCTACCTTGGAAGCGCCCGTCACTGCAGATACTTGGTCAGTCCAGGGGGATGTGGGGGATCTGCCTCTGCTTCTTCTGCCTTCGACGTTACCAACCACAACCAACCGCTCCAGGCTCTTCTCACCTCTTCGTGCAATGTGGCCGAACAACCGCAATATAGTTGACAGTCTATCCTTGATTTTTAATTCTTCAAGAATAGACACATTCGTGCTAAGTTTGTCGGTCTAAGGCACGCGCAGTAGCCATCTCCAGGACCACATCTCGAAGGCATCGATTCTCTGTCTATCCGCCGCCGCCTTCATGGTCCACGTCTCGGCTCCATAAAGGCAGACAGAAAAGACGAGACTCTTCACGAGACGGATTTTGACAGCAGTTGTAATGGCTCTTTTCTTCCAAATCTTCGTTAGTTGTGACATTGCCGATTTTGCTAATGTAATCCGGCGCCGTATTTCCAATTCGCTGCCCCCCCGTTGATAGATATGAGTGACCCCAAATAGACAAAATTATCAACCAGCTCTATACCGCTTAAAGCTGAGTTGTTGTTTTGCAGCTGTTGGTGACGGTCAATTATCATAATTTTTGTTTTGGGGTGGTTTATATGGAGTCCAAGCACATTACTCTCTGTCTCAACACGACGGATCATTTCGGCCATTTCTTCATGATTATTAGCTATGAGCGTTGTGTCATCCGCATACCGAAGATTGGATAGTTTTTTTCCACCAATGGACACTCCACCCTTCCAACCATCCAGTGCTCTACGCATTATATACTCTCCATATACATATATTAAATAGGTCTGGAGATAATATACACCCTTGCCTTACTGCACGTTGTACTCGAAAATTTGTCGAGTTTAGCGAATTGATTCGAACTACTGCATTGTTATCATTATACAAGTTATATATCTTTTACAAACACAACCGGTGTTTTGTTAGACCGGGACACGGTCAACACACCTGTCCCGCGTACTAAAGATCAAATGGCCAACAACTGCAGCGTTTTCCCTATTCGAATTTCATATTTCGAATTATCGAGGAGTTTAATATTTCTTAAATTCCTAGAATAACTACCACTCTATCAGTATTGTGGATGAGCATCAACGATTTTAACATGCCATATTTCCATTAATATTGGTAAAATTCTTGTCGAACACTTTGAGTTGACACATGGGTCGCGGTCACGTTCACGTTGGCAGCCGTGTGGTTCAAACGTTTGGAATTCGACGGTTGCGGTTGCGGTTGCGCTTGTCATTGAATGGCCGTTGCGACTGCTTTCTACGTAAGTCTACTTCTATTCATCATTAATATAACGAATTCATTCAATAACGAGTTCTGTTGACGGGTTACTCTTATTCAAATTTATCATTACAAAGCGTCAGCAATCAATATTACCCATTAATGATCGATTGTGTGATTGTCCTATTCAAATTTAGCTTAACAAATGTTCGGTTTGGCCGGAACAAAATTATATTTTTGACCATATCTCGTTTAAGATTCTATTCCTGTTAAAAAATTGAGATTTCCCTTTTTTTTATATGTAAATAAATTCATTTCAGAAAAATGCAACCAGAAAAATTGCGGCGGCGCTCTTCAATTTTAAAACCACCCAAAGCAAGAAATCCACTATCGGATCTGGATGCGGAACAAAATGATGCAGAGAATGATGGAACTACGTTTGATAAAAATAAACGAGTCAGCTTTTCGAGTAAAAAAGGAGTCGCGTAAGATTATTTTATAAATAAACCGAAAATATATAAAAAATAATAAATAAATTTTGAAGGTATCGTGTAGTTAATAAATTAATTTTCATGATGTTTAAAAAGTTCAACCCAAGCTCGGCACACTTTACTTGGCTTTACATGGTTGCTTTATAGTTGCTCTGTATACATACATTCAAATACACAATTGAAGAAAAATAATATGCCTGTAAATAATTAATATAACTATTTACTGCTTTGAAGGACTAGAAAAAGCAAGGCACAACTGCAAGAGTTGGATCAATTTTATAAACCGGGTCATTTCACAACAATGGATGGGGCCAATTAAATAAAATTGTAATACAATGACACCAATCGATGTCAAATTAAAATATTATCATCATATAAAGCATCATCGAGGTCACAAAAGTCTTTCAAGTTGCCGTGTTCTTGTATTTTTTTTTAAATTTAAAATTCACTGGTCAACAAATTTAATTTATTTAAAATATTTCAATTCACAGGCTCTTCACAATGACCGATCATGGAAATACAATATGGCACAATTTTTACGAAGAACCAAACAAGCCGGATGTTTCCGAAACTAGTGATGTAGCCGAATCTCTCATTCAAAAGCTGGAAGCATCCATCAATCAACAGAGAGTGTCTCAAGGCGAGCAAAATGCCGCTGAGGATATGGAAGACGATGATCGGTGCGTGAACATCAGCGCTATGATAAACAGTCTGACGAAAATCAACAGCGAAAATGTTCCCGATGCGTCTTGTTTCAACATAACGAATCCTTTCCTATCCGACCGTACCGAGGCTCTCATCAATTTTCAAATAAAAAAAGATGCTCCGTTCAATTTGACGGATGGAGAGAATAAATTGGAGAAACTTGTAACTAAACAGTCGCCTAAAAGTGACGTGTGCGACGACAGCGACATGTCCATCACGCAAACTATTTCAATCCCCGTTCAAATCATGACGAATGAATCCACAAAGCAAAAACCCATCGTGGCGAATACTTTTGTTTATCCCGATGTAAGAGATAAAAAAGAAACATGGATGCACGATAAAGAAAATATACAAATTCCGATGTACACGAAGGAATTCAACGATGTTGAAAACGACATGAATGCTTACAACGATCGTTACGCTAGAAACGATATCCAACAAGACTATGAAAACAGCTCGAATGAAAACAGCATTGCATCGACTCGAAACGTAATGCAAAAGAGCTGCGATCTATCAATAACTTCCGCGCTCTCGCAAATGATCAACGATATATGTAGAATGTAAGCAAAACAAAAATGCAAGAAACGATGTGCCAAAAATAAAGAGGACCTCTACAGTTCCAAGTCATAATGTAAATAATGCGGGAAGATCTTCTAAATGTGACATATCTATAATGACAGCAATTTCGCAAATGATACATGATATCGAAGATAAACAAAAGAAAAATTCTGACGATCATTATCATGTTCAAAACATTCTGGAAAATTCTCACAATTCAATTGAATTTAATTTAGATGACACCAAAAATCCTATTAAAGATAGAATACAAACAGAGCCGATACATTCAAAAGAAACAAAGATAAATATGTCTATGACGTGCACGACGTCTGCTTCTAGACCAACTGATGCAGATCTTGAAATTCGTTCCAAAAATAAAAGAAGGACCACAATAGTTTTCAATCCGGAAGATGTAGATTGTAATATGTCCATGACATGTGTAGCTCCGGCTACTGTAGCTAATCCTGATAGCTGTAGCAAAGATAAAAGAAGAACTATAGTCTTTGGTTCGGAGGAACTAGACGGAAATATGTCTATAACATGTGGTATACCAAATTTAGATATGGAAGTATTGAATAAGGAAAATTTTGCCATTCGGGACGACAACACTAAAAACAGGAGACAAACTGTAATTTTTGATTCAAATACACCAGATGGTAACATGTCGATAACATGTAGTATACCTAATTCAGATATAGAAGTATTACATAAAGAAAATGTTGTCGTTCAAGACGATAACATCAAAAATAGAAGAAGAACTATAGTTTTTGATTCAAGAGCACCGGATGGTAATATGTCTATGACATCTTGTATACCGACATTAGAAATGGAGCTATTGAATAAAGAAAATTTTGTCTTTGAAGATAATAATACTAATAATAGAAGGAGAACTGTTGTCTTTGATGCAAAACAACCAGATGGTAATATGTCTATAACATGCATACTTCCGAATGTTGAATTGAATAAATCAAACGGGCAACGTTTAGTTGAGTCACATGATTGCAACAAGAGTAGGAAGCCGACATCATTAAATTCTGATTGTTTGACACCTATTTCCAACTCTGCTACTTCTGTTAGTGGTAAAAGAATGGCTGATGAAAAACAACTAGAAGGCAATATGTCGATGACTTCTGTAGTACCCATTTTTGATTCAACAAAATTAATTAAGGAACCGGTAGTCAATTCTAATAATTATGAAAAAGGCAAAAGGACGACCATAGTTTTTGATGCAAAGGCACTAGATGGAAATATGTCCATGACAACCTGCATACCCACATTGAACCAGAATTATTGGACAAGGAAAATATTGTCAGCCAAAATAATAACAAGGACGAAAGAAGAACTGTTGTTTTTGATTCAAAGGCACCGAATGACAATATGTCAATGATATCTTGTATTACGATGGTAACGTATTGCTGAGTGTTCTTAATGCGGGTACAGTTTTATCATCGAGGCTATCGCTGTAGTTATTTGAAATTTTCCGTGGACATTCCTCACTTGACAACAATATAACGCCTAAAGCCACTTCTATTATTATAGCATTTCTCTGCATAGGATACGATAATGCAGAGTCGTATATTATAGCACAAGATCCATTACCGTCGACGATAGCAGACTTTTGGAGAATGGTTTCAGACCACGAAATCAGCACTATCGTCATGTTGAGTGAGGTGAGATAGTCGGCGATGTTTTCATACGGGTCAAAGTCGGAATCTATAGTAAAATGCATTTTTATTTTTAACCAACAGTTGGGCGAAGGAAAGTGTCCTCGATATTGGGACGACGATGAAATCCAGTACGATCATATCAACGTCACTTACCTACTTAGCGAATCCTGTCCGTATTATACTAGACGAGAGTTCCAAGTCACCAATACGAAGGTATATTTCAAGATTCAAGTTTGACAGTCCTATTTATTACAGTATTTCTTAAATGCCGATTTGTATTCATTAGAATCAAGATAGAATTAGAGTCACTCAACTGCAATACCACGGCTGGCCGACCGTCAGCGGACAGGTCCCAGAAGTTACCAGAGGGTTGATAGAACTGGTCGGACAGAGTGGAGTGACCATGTCTTCGAGTACGCCGATTTTAGTTCACTGCAGGTACGCAATCGATGTGTAAATTAATGTGTGCTTTTTTCACAGCCAAGGTACGGATCGCTCGTCGATGTTTGTCGCTTTGAGTATTCTAACGATCCAACTCCGCACAGAAAAACGGGTCGACGTATCGACAGTGACGAGGAAACTCCGGTGTCAGAGGATGGGTTGTTTGGACACGTTTGTGAGTCTTGTTTCAAGTCAATGTGTAAAAAAATACGTAGTAAAAAATACAAATTTTCATTTTTCTCGTATGATTTCAGTTGCAATACGAGTTTCTTCATCGGGCCATTGTGAACTATGTTGCATAAGTTGCATAACTTGCTCAGTGATAGTTAAGTGTCAAAAAGACTTGTGTGATCTTTTATAATACATTTATATATGTATGTATATTATTATGAACACTTTTTCAGCAAATTGATTATCGATTTTTATGAAAATCCTAACGCGCATATTTTCATTTAGTATTATCGTTGCATGACGAGACACGTTTTCATCGGGATTTTTATCAAAGGCATATTGTATGTATGTTTTCATTGCCATATTTTACTATAATATATCGGGCTTAAAAAGTGTGTTCAATACCACCTATCTAATTGAGGTTATTCACGACGATATGTTCATGCTTTGTTTTGATTACTTCATCGCATACAACAAACAGCACATATGTACCTGCGAAAGCACACATTTTTTACTTTTTGATAAGTTTTAACGTAATGATAATATATTCTGTATGTTTGTTTTATTTTTGATTTCGTGTACAGGTTTCGGGAATAGTCTCACGATATATTTTCAATTCTGCTCTGAATCGAAGCATATTCTTAATCTCATCAATGCAATGAAACTCATCGGAGTGGGAATTCAAACAAGGTGTACGTACAGACGAGTGAGATTTAGGCACAATTTTCATTCAAAATCGAATATTGCTAAATAGAACTATAATCGAAATGTGATATTCGTATAGTAGAATGATTCAATTCTCATCTTTTTTTATTTTAGTATACGCACTTTGATCCAGATGAAGTTTCTCTCATCTTTGTAATATATGTACTTGAACAATTCCATTTGAATTTAATTTTTTTTTACGTAACAGAAAGAACACGAATGACATATGTAAGTGTTGTGTCTCAGGACTGATGAGGGTTAAATTTAATTCATTCTCTACCAAAAAAAAATTCCGTCCAGAGACGGAAGCAAAAGTTTCAAGCTTCGAAGAGTTTCATTGTGTGTATGGTTTATATTGTATAAACAAGTATATGAAATGAGCTTGTTTGCGACATTTAGAGAAGAGTTTGTGTGTCTGTGGATTATATTAAAACAACGGATTCACGAATGAGCGAATATATTCGTTGTGGGACTATTCTCGACTGTACCTTAATTTTTTATTTAATAATTTGCAATAATTCGATTATTGCAAGGAATCTACTTGTAAATCTACGTCATTTATTTAGGATACGATCAGGAAGTGTTGTGTACGAGTGATATTTTGAATAGCAATCGAGAGTCTCTTAGGATTTGTAATTTTCGATCGAGGATATTTATAGTGAGATTTGTTATAAAAATCTATTTATTTTTTATACTGTTAATTTTCGTCGGAAAACACACTTTTCTACCGCATTTGGGTGCCATCGCATTATATTATACATGTATCGAGTCTTATGACGGTTTCATAATTTTTTACACTTGGAATAGTAATAATAAAAAGAACAACGTCGACGTTTACACGTACGTATGTTGAAATGATGCGACAACAATGATCTGAATTTGTTACGTTGACGGTGGAAGGGAAAAAGAGAAAAGAAAAAGGAGAAAGGACGACGGATTGTTAAGTTGTGCCATAAAAATCAGCATTGCGAATGTTTCCTTTACATATAAAAATTACGTGTATTTAAGAGTTTCATCTAAGAGCCGAACTGAAATATATTTGTAGCTTTTGTAAACTTTATACATGAAATCGGTTTTTTTATTATTATATTATAAATTAATTTAGACATAAAAATTCATCGGTGATAAACGTAACTTAATATTCATAAATAGTTTTTCAATATATTGCGATTTTTACATTGTATTGAATAAATAAATAAAATTTAGAACTGAACTGAACTGAACACGAATAAATCTGAACTTTCTCATATCTTGAATGAAATACAACTAGAAAAAAATATTAGATTTTTATAAATATTTATTTTGTAAGTGCGATTGTATGCTTAGGCAATTGTGTCATTTCATTTTGTTGTATTTTTTGTAAATTTATTGTATAGAAAAATATTGTGCGAGGCGTGACGATACATTGACGGTTCATCTGCAATACCAGGCCTGTTCTTAGTCGAAAGCATACGACAGATTGGACTCAAACTACTGTCAACTTCGCTCGATCAGTTGGAGGCTAGAGTCCAATTCGCCATATGTTTGTTCTTAGAGCTGAAATGGGGCAAAAAGTAAATTCAACATTTCATTATGACGGTTTGAACCAGCCGTAAACTCGGTTCCATTCAACTAGTCGCTGGAAATCCATCATGGAGTTTGACGAGACTTGGCAACGGCTTTCCAATTCAGTGCGTATATTATTTAGTCAGTTCAATTACGATACAATCTCAATTTTGGGTTCCTAATTTACGAATGAATTTGTGTAATATTTTGTGCAAATTAAAAGTTTTTCCTTGTTCTTTACGTGCATAACGATGATGTTTCAGTTTTAGCGTTAAAGCTTATCGCATTGTAACTGTAATATTGGGCAAATAACAATAGCTTATCTTAGTCAGTGTTCTCGATAAGGTGTACGATAAGTTGATAGTCACATTCAATTTTAATTATTATTATAAAAATAATGTAATTCGTAAAATGACGTTAATGATAAACCTAGTGCGTATACATTGTGAAGAAGGCACAATTTTTTGATATGAAACCTTTTGAACTAATTAGTGTTTTTTACTATACATTTATAGGAGATTATTACTTAGATATTAAGAAATAAGAATCACAATTAATTTTCTATAAAAAATGAATATTTGAAAAATATAAATACGCATTATTTGACAGGTTGACCGGATTATTTTTTGAAATGTAATGTTCAGTTTTTAAATTGAAATAATATGTACAACAGAAACGGTCGCTCCTTTTCTTTACGGTCAAAATATTATTATTTTCTTTTGAATATTCATTTCTAATTCAATATGTATGTATGTACATATAAAGAAAATATGTGTAGTGCGTTTAGAGATTCGGAGCAGAATTTGAGTGTTAATATAATACTCTTATCGAATAAGCATTTGTGGCAATATCCGGTTTATTTAATTTTGCACCGAAAACTGTCTGGATCCAATCTGCATTCGAATTATTCTGCGTTTCGCATCTGAACAGACTCTAGTTTGTCTCAAACGTGGCGTTATTCTTGTATTATTGTAATAAATAAATATTTCGTTACCACCGAATAGAGTGTTGCATTTATAGAATTGTTTTTGTTTTTATATCCAGTTAGTTCGTACAATAGACATGTGTATTAGATCCGAACCACGTATCAGATTCTGTGTTACGATAATTACATTTTCTCTCAAATGTAACATCTATTAGAAGTTGTTTATCCTCCGTGTAGATTATCGTTTGTAAAATTTGCACAAGTTGGGGTTTCTAATTAGGATTTTGCGTTGAAACCATTAAACAATTGTAAATGATAATAATGATGTATGTATTTTTCGGTTTAACAATGTCGTGAATTATCTTTTTCGAAGACCTGCATGCTAGGATTGTATAGTAATTATTTTTTGACCTCTTATTGTGTATTTATATGCAAATCTATCTACATATATACATATATACATACACGATAATGACAATTTTTATATTTATAAATGCATATATATGTGTACGTATTATTCTATAGTTATATATTATTTATTTGAGGAATTTTTATTATTATATTATTTAAACGTCATTGTAAACAAAATATTTGTATAATAAATCTATTGTATTTGGATGCGTCTTTTTTTTAGAATATGGTTTTCTTTCAGAGTTATTGTCATATTGTTTTTGTTCATTGTCATATGTATTTGTTATTTTTGCGTAGGGGTGGGTTCAGGATTCAAATGAAAGGCCAAAGTCGCTTCACAACATTTATTCAACACGTAAAGTGGGATTCAGGAGGTCCACACGTAACCACCGCTCTCTCCAGAATACTTGATCCACCGTGAGTACCTCCTTATAAAGGACAAGTTGCCCAGCATAGCATCCCCGATTTGATGGCGTGTCTTTTGTCTCGGCATGTAGGTCTACCCTGGCGAGTCGCACGCACTCACCCCAGTTCTGAGAACTCTAGCGTATCCTTTGTTTGGGCACTAACACAGTCCCATTAGCCTAAACTGGGTTTTCTATTGTTCACCCTAGAATGCACTTAGACAGTGGATAATCTCTCCCACGTTCCCACGCTACATTATTGCTGTGGATTTGATTGACTAAAATCCTTGGATGACTTCACGAATTCGTTCTATATCTTTTAAAATAGTGGAGATCGTTAAATGAGACAATGACAACGAATATAAAAAAAATCGTATTGTTACATGAAAGTTATTTATCGTATTAATACGATGTTTGTAATATCTGACCATAGATGTCAGATATTGTTTAGATTTACATGTATCTATGTAATAATTATGTGGACCAGGAAGGCGCATTTGGGGTTTACCTGTTGAGCCTTCCTGGTATATTTGTATGTAAATAAATAAATAAATAAATGTCTTCGAGTACGCCGATTTTAGTACAATGCAGGTACACAATTATGGGGACTGATCTAGTTGTGAAGGTGTTCTTCACCACCAGTCCGCCATGTATTATAGACGAGTTCGTCTGTGTTTTGGTAGTTAATACTGCTGTTTGTTTGAATAAAGTTGTTTTATTGTTTGCCTAAATATTGTACAAGTGTATTAGAATATTTGGGGAAGTTTTCTTGAAGCGGCTATTGGCTGTTGACTTGGTGTCGTGATGGCCGCTGGATCTGCAATGTGTCGTTGCTCTGGATCCGGCTATGTTCAGATGTCTCTGGATATGGCAGTGTGTTGCTGGCTCGGCATTCGGCTATGTTCAGCAGGTCTCTGGATATGGCAGTGTGTTGCTGGCTCGGCATTCGGCTATGTTCAGCAGGTCTCTGGATATGGCAGTGTGTTGCTGGCTCGGCATTCGGCTATGTTCAGCAGGTCTCTGGATATGGCAGTGTGTTGCTGGCTCGGCATTCGGCTATGTTCAGCAGGTCTCTGGATATGGCAGTGTGTTGCTGGCTCGGCATTCGGCTATGTTCAGCAGGTCTCTGGATATGGCAGTGTGTTGCTGGCTCGGCATTCGGCTATGTTCAGCAGGTCTCTGGATATGGCAGTGTGTTGCTGGCTCGGCATTCGGCTATGTTCAGCAGGTCTCTGGATATGGCAGTGTGTTGCTGGCTCGGCATTCGGCTATGTTCAGCAGGTCTCTGGATATGGCAGTGTGTTGCTGGCTCGGCATTCGGCTATGTTCAGCAGGTCTCTGGATATGGCAGTGTGTTGCTGGCTCGGCATTCGGCTATGTTCAGCAGGTCTCTGGATATGGCAGTGTGTTGCTGGCTCGGCATTCGGCTATGTTCAGCAGGTCTCTGGATATGGCAGTGTGTTGCTGGCTCGGCATTCGGCTATGTTCAGCAGGTCTCTGGATATGGCAGTGTGTTGCTGGCTCGGCATTCGGCTATGTTCAGCAGGTCTCTGGATATGGCAGTGTGTTGCTGGCTCGGCATTCGGCTATGTTCAGCAGGTCTCTGGATATGGCAGTGTGTTGCTGGCTCGGCATTCGGCTATGCTCAGAAGGTCTCTGGATGCGGCAGTGTGTTGCTGGCTCGTTCGGCTGGTCCGCTGCTGTGTGTCGGCGCTTGTTGCTGTGGGTCGACTGGTCTGCTGCTGTGGGTCGACTGAAGTTGTTGGGATTTCTTCTTTATGCCAATATTTGTCGCCCCTTTAAATCCGCCACCCCCGGGCAAATGCCCATTTTGCCACCCCCTAGATCTAGGCTTGTGAGTCAGTGCATCGTTTCGTAAATACAGTTTGCGTGCACTTTTTCACATTTCGTAAGCCGAATTCGTCAACTGTGTTTGTACAAAGTTCATATTTTGAAATTCAAAATATTGATAAAATGCATTTTTGGTACATTTTTTAGGTCAAAACAATACGATAGTGCATATGTAGATATTTTGACATAAAATGTTGAAATATGCAACAATCGACATTTTTTCCCTATAAATTTCCTAGTACTTGTCATGTCAATTCATTACCAAAGTCACTGTCCATCTCTGAGGAAATCCACAAGTGAGTAGCTTTCTTATACCTTTAGTAATAAATATACTTATATATTTCATATATTTCATTGTATTTACTTTAGATTTGGCAGTATTCTTCTCTACCTGAAAGATGGGGATATGTAAAAAGACAAGATTTGGAACTGAAGAGTCAATGACCGAGATTATAAGACCACCTCCACTTACAATCCCACCAACCCCTCTACCACCTATCATTGTGATTGAACCCCCAACGCCAACTCGAAGTGTTGCACAGTAGACATGGAGATATGGATTTTAATGCTATATTTGCACATAAATGTATAAGATTTTTCGAGACTCAATAAATTTGTGATTTTTTAAAAGATCTATTTTTTAAATGGACAATCCACCTTTTCCACTTTTTTGGACACATCTGTACGTGCATGTGTGCATATGTGTACATACTCTCATATACGTAGATAGTAAATATTTGGACAGGGTACCGTCAAATTTCAAGTTATGGTGAATCTGTTTCCACCAGTGGAAAAAAAAATTTTTTTATAAATCGAATTCGCCTACTAGATTATCCAGAATGCTCATGCAGCTTTCACTGTATTTCGCAATGTAAAAGAAAGTGAAAATTCTCCAGCTGTATGTTGTCTCCATAGCAATAGTTTAAGCGCCTTGAAACACTTGAAATACATACAATTGAAAATACATATGGGGGAGTAAAATTTGAAATGATGTATTTCTGAGAATTTATATTAAGTAATTCGGATGTTTGGTCACATCCGAATTACACAGAATTTTAAGGGTTCCTGAAATGAACTTTTTTTAAAAGTAACATGTTTCCACAGAAAACAATATTATTAATAGATAACGCTATTATATAATATAGAGTACTGGCACGAAGAACGAATTGCTTATAATTCTACGTATAACTTTTGGTAATAAAACACATGATCGATAAATATGTATAAGGGTTTTTTACTATTTAGTTATTAAAATACGCACCCCAACTTTGTTTGAGCTCATTTTCGTTTGTGATTTCGAAGTATAACCAACTTTGAAAAAGCATGCTGAAAAATAGACAAAGAGAATCTGATTATCTCAAATATGGTCAGTTGACCTGATTATCTCAAATAGGTACCCTGGATATGTTCAGTGTCCGAATGTCTACTATCTATGTACCGGACATACATATGTATATGGGATTATGTACATACATATGTATGCACACATGCACGTACAGATGTGTCGAAATGGAAAAAAATGGAAAAGGTGGATGGTCTGATTAAAAAATAGATATTTTAAATTTTTCACAAATTTATTGAGCCTTGAAAAATCTCATAAATTTAAATGCAAATATCATTAAATGTATTGTAACGTACGCCCCCGCAGCCGAAGGAGTGGGGGGGAAACTACCCCCGCCCTCGGATGCTGGGGAGTGGGAGAAAGTACCGCTACTTTCTCAGCTATAAAAGAAGCGCCCTTTCCTTCGGAAGTCGAGTCGGACCACAGCTTTCTCTGAGAACTGTCGTTTCCTTTAGACTCCCATCTCTGCTGGTCTTTCCCTGTTCAGTCAAAGCCACCCACTTCACCCCACGTTACACTGGTGTCAGAAGTGTTTGACCTGAGCCGCAAAAGGAATACACCACGCAAAGATGCCCCCAAAAAGGAGACAGGCATCTCCTCACCAGTTGGACGAACCATCACGTGTGGAACGTCTGGAGGAGCAGATGGCGCGACTCGTCGCGCTTCTCGAGAGGGACACCACAACACGCACGCCAGCGATTCCGGCAAGCCCTTCAACGAGGGTCCCAGCGGTTCCGGCGAGCACACTGAGTCCCTCGTCATCAGTATGCAGAAACGACGCTACTCCACGACCTGTCACCGACCCCATGCTAGGAAGCACCATCCACAAGCAACCGACCGAGCTTCCTGTTTTCGACGGAACGGGCGACGTAGAACGATTCATCCGCGAATTTGAAATCGTGTCACGAGCCCTACGCTGCGAACCGACGGCAAACTCACTCATTCTCGCTCTACGAGGTCAAGCGAGAATATTCCTCATCGACGAAGTACCGAAAGAAGCGTACGAGGAGCTGAGGGAGAGGCTGGTGAAGCGTTTCAAATCTTCGCCACACCCGTACGACGCATTCCGTGACCTAATTTCCCCGTCGATCCGCAACAACGACGACATAGAAGCTCGGTTCGCGGACATCCGTCGAAAAAGGATGGAGGCCTTTCCAGAGCCTATCCCGTTGGACGTCCTAGACAAGATACTCCTCATATTGTCGTTTCACGACGAGGATATCCGCGCTGCCGTCTTCACCGCAGATCCGAAGACCCCACTGCAGGAGCTGTTACGGCTCGCAAAACACGCGAGGGATGCGAAACGGCTGAGGAGTCAAGGGAGGGGGGCGGCCAACAGACCAGCCCAAGACCACCAGCCTCACTTCAATACCGCAGCTCGAAACGCCAGCAGACCTCCCTGGCAAGCAGAGGGCCGTAACGGTCACAGACTTCCCTGGCAAGCGGAGGGCCGTAACGGCAACAGACCGCCCTGGCAAGGGCAAAGGAACTGCCGAAACTGCGGAAGCCCACAATGTCGCGGGCGGAACTGTCCGAAGGTACGGGCAGTCGAGAACGCCTCCGACGAGGAAGAGGTGCGATCCCAGTCGGGAAAAGAATAATGGTCAGTTCCACACGGGCAGGACTGATCATCGAAGACGAAGAAAAGCCCGTCCCAGTGTTAGGGAGCGTCGGCGACTCACCTTTCGTATTAGACACCGAAGGCGAGATCGGAGGAGTACCATGTAGGGTACTGTTGGATACCGGGGCAAGCGTCTCCGTTATCTCCAGCAAACTGTTCGCCAAAATTCCCCGCGAACATAGAAAAAGGGTGAACGACAAAAGGGAAAGAATACGAGTCGCAGACGGTCGACACGTAGCGATCTACGTATGGGCCGAGACTACGTTGGCAATTAAAGGCACACAAGCGAGATGGAAATTTGCCGTCACTGATTTCTCCTCAGAGGTCATCATGGGGATGGATCTCCTGCGCCACCTCAATACGATCGTCGAACTGGGAGGAACCACGACAAGGGTCACTTTCCGGAACGACATTGCGCCCCATCGACCAGTAAGTTCAGTCCATTCGTGTCAGGAAATAAAAAGACACGAACTGAACGGAAAGCGACAAGACGACCTGCCCCGCCAACTGGACGCTGCTATCATCGACCTACCACCTGGAAAACGGTCGACGATCGTCAACTCCCTCCTCCAGCATCGACAAGCCTTCGCCCAAAGCGAACGGGACTTAAGCCAAGTCCATAAAGGGAGCCATCGAATAAATAGCGGCGACGCCGCCCCCATCAAACAGGCCCCTCGCAGAATACCGCTGCACAAGAAGACAGAGGTACGGTCCCTCATCAACGACTTGTTGACAAGACAAATAATCGAACCAGCAGCCGGTCCCTGGGCCTCCCCCATCGTATTGGTCACGAAAAAGACCGGCGAGTTGCGCCTCTGCGTTGACTATCGTCGGTTAAACGCCGTGACAACGAAAGACTCGTTCCCGATGCCACGAATGGACGACGTCCTGGACAGACTCGCGGGCGCCAAATTCTTCTCGACGTTGGACCTGCAGAGTGGTTTTTGGCAAGTCCCAGTCGAAGAGAAAGACCGACCAAAAACCGCCTTTACCACTGAATTTGGTCTGTTCCAATTCCGTGTTATGCCTTTCGGCCTCTGCAACGCGCCTGCCACATTCTCCCGGCTAATGGAAGACATTCTCGGCGACCTGACCGGATCAACCTTGGTATACCTCGACGACATCATAATATTTAGTCCGACCCCGGAGGCCCACTTGGAACACATCCAGACGGTCCTCAAACGCCTACTTGCGGTCGGACTCAAAGTAAATACGCGGAAGTGCCAGCTGTTTAGGAATGAGGTCTGCTTCCTTGGCCATAAAATCAGCTCCCACGGCGTCTGCACGGATCCAGAGAAGACAAAAGCCGTGAGAGAGTGGCCCACCCCCAAATCGAAGGCACAACTCCGCAGCTTCTTAGGCCTCTGCACCTATTACCGGAGGTTTGTGCAAGGGTTTGCGCAAACGGCGAAACCACTGCATCGTCTCACGGAGGAGAAAACAGTCTTCACGTGGGACCAAGACTGCGAGCATGCCTTCAATGCCCTCAAAAACGCTCTGACAAATGCGGAAACAATGGCATTCCCCCGACCCGAGGGAATCTATATTCTGGACGCGGATGCCAGTCAACATGCCATCGGAGCCGTGCTCTCCCAAGTTCAAGACGGCGAGGAGAAGGTGATCGGGTACTATAGTCGCACCTTGAAGGTACCGGAACGGAACTACTGCGTCACCCGGAAAGAGCTGCTCGCCATCGTCGACGCAGTAGAGCACTTCCACCACTACCTGTACGGAAGCCCCTTCACACTCCGAACCGATCACGCCGCACTGACGTGGCTCCGCAGCTTCAGAAAACCTGAAGGTCAATGGGCCCGCTGGTTGCAACGACTGGGACAGTACCACATGGACGTACAGCATCGAGCAGGGAAGAAACACGGCAACGCCGACGCCCTCTCTAGACGTCCATGTGACCCAGACTGCCCGAAATGCGCGAAAATAGAGAGTGAGCAAATAGCACCCGAAGCTAAACTCGTCACTCTAGGGAACCCACAAAGTCCCCAGGCCACCGACTCCACAATCTCACGCTTCATCGCCTGGAAAGAGTCCGGGAGACGACCACTGTGGGAAGAAGTTTCGGCAGAAGAACCCGAAGTTCGGATTCTATGGGCCCAGTGGGACGCACTAACTGTCGACCAGGGTCAGCTCTTCCGGCGATGGGAAAGCCCAAACGGCGAGCGTCAGATCCTGCAATTGGTCATTCCCGAGAGCCACACAAATGAAATCCTATGGGAGATGCACAGTTCCCCGACTGGCGGACACTTCGGCGTCAATAAAACGCTAAAGAATGTCCGCCGCCGATACTACTGGCCAACATGCCGCCCCGACGTTATAAAATGGTGCGAAAAATGCCCCAGGTGTGCAGCGCAAAACGGACCACATACGAGGAACAGGGCGGCCATGCGGCAATACGTGTCAGGGGCACCGATGGACCGAATGGCGATCGACATATTGGGACCACTACCGGTTACCAATAGGGGGAACCGTTACGTGCTAGTGGCCGCTGATTACTTCACAAAGTGGCCAGAAGCCATTCCCTTACCGGACCAAGAGGCGGAAACGGTAGCGGAAGCCCTAGTAACCCATGTCTTCGCCAAACTGGGCACACCTCGAGAACTGCACTCCGATCAAGGCCGTAATTTTGAAGCCCGAGTCTTTGCCGAAACGCTGGATAAATTGGGCATCTGCAAAACTCGGACGACCCCTTACCACCCTCAGTCGGACGGGATGATCGAGAGGTTAAACCGCACTCTACTTGGATACCTCCGGAAATTCCTGTCCTACTACGACGAGGAGGCAGAACGAGACTGGGACACGATGCTGTCCCCGTTCCTCATGGCTTACCGCTCAACCCCACACGACGCGACAGGAGAGTCGCCAGCCCTGATGATGTTCGGCAGGGAAATGCGCCTTCCGCCCCAACTTATTTACGGCGGACCCCCGGACAGTATACCCGAGCAATCAGCCCACAAATACGTCCAAAATCTCATAGAAGGGATGGCGGAAACGCACAAATTCGCTCGGAAACACCTCCAGAAGACGCATAAAAGAATGAAAGCGGCTTACGACGGGAGGATCTGGGAACCACGATACGAAGAGGGCGATCGCGTTTGGTTGCACAACCCAGCCAAGAAGCCCGGTCGCACCCTTAAACTCCAGCCCCCTTGGGAAGGTCCGTTCCGGATTATTAAGAGGATCAGCGACGTGGTCTATCGGATCCGCCGGGAAACAGGGAACTCCCGGTATCTGGTGGTGCACGTCAACAGATTAGCGCGATACCTCGCAACACCGGATCCGATCTAAAATTAAAACCCCGTATTGTATTTCCTTGTATTTGTTTATTTATTGTATTTCCTTGTATTTGTTTGTATATGCTTTTGTACATTAATAAATCGCTCGAGACGACCGATCCTGAAGGAGAGGGCAGTGTAACGTACGCCCCCGCAGCCGAAGGAGTGGGGGGGAAACTACCCCCGCCCTCGGATGCTGGGGAGTGGGAGAAAGTACCGCTACTTTCTCAGCTATAAAAGAAGCGCCCTTTCCTTCGGAAGTCGAGTCGGACCACAGCTTTCTCTGAGAACTGTCGTTTCCTTTAGACTCCCATCTCTGCTGGTCTTTCCCTGTTCAGTCAAAGCCACCCACTTCACCCCACGTTACACATATAATAATATTATTTATTGTATTTACTTTAGATTTAGCGGTGTTCTTCTCAGCCTGAAAGATGGGTATATGTACGAAGACCAGATTCGGATCCCAAGATTCAACTGTTGGAATTTATTCTGCAAAGGCCCCGCCGCCACCCAATACTGAAGATCTCCCTCACCCTCCACCACCTAGGCCTTGTTTTAAAATTAACCCCGCAACTCCCCCTGCTGCACGGTAGACATGGAGATATGGAGCTATATCTTCGAAGATACATTCTTCTTCTTAATGATATATTTGCACATAAATGTAATTTGCACGTAATCTATAATTGGGTCAGATGTTTTTTTGTTATATTTATTCTACATCTGAGGCCTGTTGATTTTTCAATAAATAAATTCATAAGATTTTTCGAGGCTCAATAAATTTGTGAGAAATTTTAAAGATCTATTATTTAATTAGACCACCCACATTTTCCACTTTTGTCGACACATCTTTACGTGCATATGTATGTAGATATGTGCGTACATTCTCCCATATACGTAGATCATAGATATTCGGACAATGAATATATCCGGCAAATTCCAAGTTACGGTGAATCTTTTTCCATTAGTGGAAATATACACATTTATATATATATATATATATATATATACATATTTATATATGTACATATAATCCAGAATGTTCATGCAGTTTTCACTGTATTTCGCAATATAGAACGAAGTTCTTTAAGCGAAATCGTTGAAGCGCCTTTGCCAGTCATCTTCTTTAATTTTAAAAGAGGCACGTACACGCAAAATATACATATTTACGAAACGATGCACCGACTCACAAGTCTGGATCTAGGGGGTGGCAAACTGGGCATTTTCCCAGGGGTGGCGGATTTAAAGGGGCGACAAATGTAAGCATAAAGAAGAAATCTTCAGACTTCCCGTTTCGCATCCATATAGTAGTCTTCTTCTTTCAGTGGCTTATTCGTTACCGAACGTTTGCAATCATGTTTCCAATGATGACTTTGTTGGCTGCAATGGTATTTTGGTTGAACCACTGCCTCAGGTTTTTCAGCCAGGACGTTCTTCTTCTTCCCGGGCCTCTCCTTTCGCACATATTTCCTGGGATGATGAGATGCAAGGGTTGATATGTTTCGGGGAGTCGCATTGCGTGACTAAAGTATTCGAGTTTTCGAATCTCGATGCTCTTGGCGATTTCTTTTGTTTTCTTCATTCGAGACAAAACACACTCATTTGTAACCTTTTATGTTCAGCTTATCTGTAGCATTATTCTGTATACCCATATTTCAACTGTTTCTATGTTTTCATAATAGTTTCAGTGAGGGTTCACGCTTCCACTGCGTATGAGAGAACTGAGAATACATAGCATCTCACTATCCTCATTCGGGTTTTCAGGGATAAATCTCGGCTACATAATCGTTTACCATGCACCCTTTTTTTTGATCTTTCGACTTAAGATCTTTCGATTTTCGATCTTTGCCTTCCGATGTTTGCGTTTTCCGGCGTTTCACAATCGGGGTCGTCACGGAGACCTACAATAATCACCCTGGCTTTTTCTATTCGGCATTTTATTTCATTCGTAAGATCCCACTTGGCATCTAAATTATGTAGAACCCTAATATACGGTCTTGTTGACTCTCTCCAGAAACACTCCTTCGACATTGCATGTCAATCCATCAGACTTGCAGATATTCATGAATTTTGTTATTTGATATTCAATTTTAAACCGTATTTATTACACCATTCGGTCACTCTGTTGATGAGTATCTGCAATCCATCTCTACTGTCTCCCACAAGTACAGTGTCATCTGCATAATGCAGATTATTTAACAAGACTCCGCTAACTTAAATCCCCTTTTCGGTTCCTGCTAATACTTCTTCAAATATTTACAACACAATCTAAAATACTCAGCTGCTAGGGATTTCCATCGGGAAATTCTACTATGAAATTCCGGTGAAACTAGTCTTCATAAACGTTGACAAATGAATGACATGGATTACACGACCCATGTTCAATGTATTTTTTTTTCAATAGCGGATAGTATTCTTGTTTACTTAGTACATGCTCAAAATATTATACAACGCCTTTCGGCGTTTTTTTTTAAGCCTATGTACTTGCAAGCAAAACGCGTTGAACATATTTTCAGCTTGATGAAATATAAGACAACAGTAAGTTCTTCTTTCGATATTTTATTTCTGACTGTGTCTCCCCTAGAACTCGTTATGCCACCCAAAAAGCAGAATTTTGAATTTTTGAAACTCCCTTGGGAGAGTCTGGGCCTCCCAAGAAGGCTATGTGGACCCAGGTTGAGAAACGCTGCGCTAGAGAATCGAGGTTTTTTTTCTGTTGTTCTCAGAATTATTTTGTCGGTCCTGCCGAAGTCTGATAATGAATACTTTGGTCACGTAATGTGTCACCCCGAAAAATATGAAAAACCCTGCATCTCTTTATCCGAGGAAAGAGCGAAAAGTGCGAAAAGAGAGGCCCCGAATGAAGAAGGACGTCCTGGCTGAAAAACCCGAGGCAGTAGTTCAACCAAAATACCACTACACTGTTCCGGGCAGCAGCCAACAAAGTCATCATTAGAAACATGATTGCCAACGTCCGGTAACGGATAACACACTAAAAGAAGAAGGCTATATGGATGCGAAACGGGATTTCTTCTTCATGCCAATTTTTCCACCCCTTTAAATCCGCCGCCCCTGGGCAAATACCCAGATTGCCACCCCCAAGATGTGAGTCAGTGCATCGTTTCGTAAGTATATTTTGCGTGCACTTTTTCACATTTCGTAAGCCGAATTCGTCAACTGTGTTTGTACAAAGTTCATATTTTGAAATTCAAAATATTGACAAAATGCATTTTTGGTACATTTTTTAGGTCAAAACAATACGACAGTGCATATGTGGATATTTTGACATTAAATGTTGAAATATACAACAATTGACATTTTTTCCCTATAAATTTCCTAGTACTTGCCATATCAATTCATTACCAAAGTCACTGTCCGTCTCTGAAGAAATTAAAAAGTGAGTAGCTTTGTTATACCTTTCGTAATAAATATTTATACTTATTATAGTGTGTATATACATATAATAATATTATTTATTGTATTTACTTTAGATTTGGCAGTGTTCTTCTCAACCTGAAAGATGGGGATATGTACGAAGACCAGATTCGGATCCAAAGAGTCATCTGTTGGTAGTTCTTTTGCAAAGGACCCTCCACCACCCACTACGGAAGAAATACCTCGCCCTCCACCACCTAGGCCTGGTTTTAAAATTCACCCCGCAACTCCCCCTGCTGCACAGTTGACATGGAGATATGGAGCCTAATGTTCGAAGATACATTCTTCGTTTTAATGATATATATATAGGATCCGGATGTGAAGGATTCCAAGTGAAACGCGCAGATTAAGTCAGAACTATTTATTGTACACGCTCTTCGGGCTTGTCCTCCAACAAGTGACCATAACAACACGCATCCGGTCTTTCCCAGGCATACCACACACACTCTATCTCGGCTCGTTTAAAAATCAATTCTACATTCGGTCATTCCTGACTGTCATTCGCCCTCGGATGACATTCTTCGTCTTTTATATTTTTACAGCATTTCATCTCACATTCTTTTACATTTCATCTTCTACTCTATACAATGTATCATCTTACATTCTTTTAAAACATTTCCTCTATCATCCTCAACAATGTTTCATCTCACATTCTTTTACATTTCATTTTCCACTCTATACAATGTATCATCTTACATTCTTTTAAAACATTTCCTCTATCATCCTCAACAATGTTTAATCTTCCATTCCATAAAATCATCTTATATTCTTCTAAACATGCTTTCAATTGTCACAATTACAATTTAAATCACAATTACAATCATCATCACAACTACATTTCAATACACTTATACATCAATCATTTTACAATTTACATAACAATTACAATTATAACAAATTAATCGTTACACATTTCACTACAAATCAATTTTTCATTTCAACATAATTCAATCTTCAATAAAGTTACACATCACAATTAAAGTTACACATAAATCATCACAATTACAATTTAAAATTATGTCAAGCAATACAAAACAGAAAGGTATCACAATTACAATTTAAAGTTAAATCTTTACATTGGAAACAATCACATTTTAAAACATTACTAGAATTAGCAATAAAACATTAAAATCAATACCTTTACAATGACAGGTTAAATCTTTACATCGGAAACAATCACATTTTAAAACATTACTAGAATTAGCAATAAAACATTAAAATCAATACCTTTACAATGACAGGTTAAATCTTTACTAGAATTAGCAATAAAACATTAAAATCAATACCTTTACAATGACAGGTTAAATCTTTACATCGGAAACAATCACATTTTAAAACATTACTAGAATTAGCAATAAAACATTAAAATCAATACCTTTACAATGACAGGTTAAATCTTTACACCAGAAACAATCACATTTTAAAACATTACTAGAATTACATTTCAATACAGTTATCTTATATTCTTCTAAGCATGTAACCAAATTAAAACATGATTCAATGTACCAAGCACTTCCCAAAAAATACTAGAATAAGCAATAAAACATTACACTTTTCAATCATCAAATTACAAGTAAGGCTTAACTAAAAACCCTCCAGGTATTTCACTTATTCTCTAATTCACAAACGCACACTTCACTTCCATCGGTGCAACTTAAATTCTATCCAATGCCCTCGGCGATTCTCTGTGACTGTCCGAGGAATCTGCCGTCACCCCACAGATATTCTGCTAGTAATTTACCATAAATGAAGTCAACACATATTGGTTCTAGCTCACTGATACATCCAGTAAGTCTTTTCTCAATCCATGGTTCTATTTTCTTTTCCATTGAATTAACATCAATCCGACTACGACTGAGCTTGAAAGTGAATACAGTGTCTTTTGGTGTTGAAATTTTGACTGGGTCCCTTAATCCTTCTTGTGATTTAGCCATATCTTTCTCTTTGTCTTTATGTTTTTCCTTTTCTTTATTCTCATCTTCAGAATTCTTCAAATGACTATAATCCTTAGATCCTTTTCCAAATTGATCATCGGGTGGTTCATCTGTATTTGAAAACGGTATGTCTCCGTAGTCCCAAAGTCTTCTTCTTTGCAATCCATCACCGTCCATACTTCCATCAGCCAGGTTCACACCTCCATCAGCCATGTTCGCATCGTCCTCTTCATCATTGGAAACAATGAGTTCTCTTTGAGCAGACATCTCTCGTGAAGCCCGTTGCTGCAAAGGTCTTTTTCTGTGCAAACCATCACTGTTCACACTTACATCAGCCAGGTTCACACCTCCATCAGCCATGTTTGCATCGTCCTCTTCATCATTGGAAACAATGAGTTCTCTTTGAGCAGACATCTCTCGTGAAGCCCGTTGCTGCAAAGGTCTTTTACATGCCTGTTGCCACACTTCCTTACGATCCCTCATGTCTTGCTCTTTTTTCCTCCTCGGCAGACTCCGTTCTAAGTTAACCTCCATCAAAACACACGGTTTTTTAACACATTTCACTTTGCTGCCGTCAATGCACATAAGAACGGATTCTGTGATAGGGCTACCCAACAGGGCGGCACCCGGGATACTGACTTCTTTTCTTATTTCTTCTTGTATTGTCAAGACAGTTTTTGTTTTGGTGCTGTTACATTGAGCTGATATGTGCCCAAACTCGTTACAATTGAAACAACGAGTTCCTCTCGTCTTAAACCTACAGTCGGCTGCTAAGTGTCCACGTCCTCCGCAATTGTAACATTGTGGTCTCTCTCTTTCTCGGTTTTCACGGTTTCTTACGGGCCCCGTCACCCTGGGTTCGTCGTCTGGTGTTTCACCGGCCCCACTTGAATCGGAGTCAATGGGCTCTGCTTGAGCAAGCATTTCTCGTTCTTCAAAGACGAGCTCTTCGTCATCCCACTGGAACTCTTCTATCAGCTTCTGCTTAAGGATAGTCCATGATATAATTATCCCTTCCGAATTCAGGAACATTCTCGCTGTTCCTACGCAATATATTCTCCCGTAGACCAGTTGCTCCAGGGGCGTCCAGTGGAAGAACTTCGCAAATTCTTCCATGTGCTCAATCCACCGGCTGATTGGCACACCGCCGATCCCCTTAAACCGTGGCGCGTATGTCTCGAATTTGTCTCTGTCAAAATATGGCACTTCGTCTTCTTCTTCCTCTTCATCGTCGTCGTCATCATCTTCGTCTAAGTCCGCGAACCTCTGCATCTCCACGACAGTTAGCCGACGTAAAACTGACGCTGACATTGGCGCTATCGTCTTGGATATCATCATCGTCGTGTGGCGTGTTCGCTGACGTGACGTCACCGACGTCACGGGCTTCCGCATTCTCGTCATCGCGCGCGCGTCCTAACCTCAACTGTCAAAACTCCGCGTCGTCGTCTGACCGCTTCTGGCTGTCACTCGAAATGTCTTCAGGCATCCCGGACGAGACCCCAAATATAGGATCCGGATGTGAAGGATTCCAAGTGAAACGCGCAGATTAAGTCAGAACTATTTATTGTACACGCTCTTCGGGCTTGTCCTCCAACAAGTGACCATAACAACACGCATCCGGTCTTTCCCAGGCATACCACACACACTCTATCTCGGCTCGTTTAAAAATCAATTCTACATATATATATATATTTGCATATAAATTTAAAAAATTTTTCGAGGCTTCGAGGAAATTTGTGAAAAATTTAAAATATCTATTTTTTAATTAGACCATCCACCTTAATCTATTGACACTTATTACAACTACGAATATAGACGATAAAGACATCCGAATCATCTCGAATCAACAAAAAGCTCTTGTCAAAGTGGACGAGAAAATGACAGAATATATTGAAAAACAAAGAGATTGAAACAAGGATGCATACTATCCGCAATTATCTTCAATCTATAATCCGAAACAACTACATATTTTAAGAAGAAAAAGCAAGAGCCGAAGAGAGGATTAAAGTTAGCGGAGTCTCGTTAAATAACTAATCTGCATTATGAAGATGACACTGTACTTATGGCAGACAGGATGGCAGAGATGGATTGCATATACTCATCAACAGAGTGACCGAATGGTGTAATAAATACGGTTTAAAATTAAATATCAAAAAACAAATTTCATGAATATCTGCAAATCTGATGGATTGATATGCAATGTCGAAGGAGTACTTCTGGAGACAGTCAACAAGGCCGTATATCTGGGTTGTACATACTTTAGATGCCAAGTGGGAGCATACGACTGAAATAAAATGCCGAATAGAAAAAGCCAGGGTAACTATTGCATGTACATATGTAGCCGTGATTTATCCATGAAAACCCGTATGAGGATAGTGAGATGCTATGTATTTTCAGTTCAGTATAAGAATACCCAGTGGAAGCGTAGACCCCCAGTGAAACCATTATGAAAAAATAGAAACATTTTAAATGTGGGTCTACAAAAGAATGCTACGTATAAGCCGAACATATATGTAAGTTTACAAATGAGTTTGTTTTGTCTCGAATGAAGAAAAAGACAAAAGAGTCATGCATCCTGGCTGCTCAAGTCTGATAATGAATACTTTGGTCACGGAAAGCGACACCCCGAAACATATCAACTCCTGTTATGTTTCCATTATCCAAGGAAATATGTCCGAAAGGAGAGGCCCGGGAAGAAGAAGGACGTCCTGGCTGAAAAACATGAGGCAGTGGTTCAGCCAAAATACCACTACACTACACTACCGGGCAGCAGCCAACAAAGTCATCATTGGAAATATGATTGCAAACATCCGGTAACGGATAAGGCACTAAAAGAAGAAAACTACATATATATATATGTATATGGATGCGAAACGGGAACTCTGAAGATTTCTTCTTAATGCCAATATTTGTCGCCCCTTTAAATCCGCCACCCCTTGGCAAATGCCCAGTTTGCCACCCCCCAGATCCAGGCTTGTGAGTCAGTGCATCGTTTCGTAAATATATTCTGCGTGCACTTTTTCACATTTCGTAAGCTATGTCAGCTAAGTCAACTATGTTTGTAGGTTCATATGTTGAAATTAAAAATATTCACAAAATGCATTTTTGGTACATTTTTTAGGTCAAAACAATACAACAGTGCATATGCAGATATTTTGCCATTTATTGTGAAATTTGCGGATCCGAAGATTCAACTAATGTTGCAAAGGACCCGTCGCCACCCACTAATGAAGATCTATGTGCCTCGCCCTCCATCACCTAAGCCTGGTTTTAAAATTCACCACAAAACTCCCCATGCTGCACAGTAGACATGGAGATGATTTCGAAGTATAACCAACTTTGAAAAAGCATGCTGAGAAATAGACAAAGAGAATCTGATTATCTCAAATAGGTACCCTGGATATGTTCAGTTTCCGAATGTCTATTATCTATGTACCGGACATACATATGTATATGGGATTATGTACATACATATGTATGCACACATGCACGTACAGATGTGTCGAAATGGAAAAAAATGGAAAAGGTGGATGATCTGATAAAAAAATAGATATTTTAAATTTTTCACAAATTTATTGAGCCTCGAAAAATCTTATAAATTGATATGCAAATATATCATTAAAATGAAGAATGTATCTTCGAACATTAGGCTCCATATCTCCATGTCTACTGTGCAGCAGGGGGAGTTGCGGGGTGAATTTTAAAACCAGGCCTAGGTGGTGGATCTGCCTCGTCACTGATTCTTGTTATTCTTCTTCTGCTTTTTTACTTTATCTATGTACGTAGTAACAATAGATGAAGTTTTGGGATCATGCGAAAATTAGAATTCGAGATTTTGACTGATTCGAACTCAGAATCGATCACTGATCGCGTTTTCATCTAGAAAAATGTGTGTGCCTGTGTATTTTTTGAACACCGTTCGTCCTATCGAACTGAAACTTAGTATCGGTTACTAAAATTCTTATCGATACAACATCAATTTTTAAGTTGACCGGAAATGGTACCTCTCTTATGGGTGTCCTCTTTTTTTTAAGTTTTTGAATTCAATTATATCCCAAGCCGCTAATCAAATTGGATTTAATTTTTTTTACATATTTTATATCTAAAAGTTTAAGCTTCATAGCAAGTTATGTATGAAATTCGGTAAGCATCCGTCAACCGGAAGTGGCAGTTTACTCTTGTTCGATTTTTATTCTACTATTTTTTTCGACCCTTTAAACATGTGTGCTCTTCTTACAAAATCCGACCGCTGGAAGTAGAGTTTTTGTCTTTTGGAAATTTCCCTACATTTCCGGTCAATTTATATCGAAAATACTCTAATAACCGATATGTGTGAACGTGAATTGAATTTTGAATTTATTGAAGTTGTTTTGTGACCTTCTCATATTCCTTAAATACATAGGTAAAGTGATGGGTTGGTCACATCCGATTTTTTTAATATAAGGTCTCAGATATACAGAATGTCAAATTGTACTCCTCCGTATGTAAGATATATGTATATTTTTAAATGTTTGTTAAAGTAAGAACATCTTTTAAAATTAAAGAAGATGACTGGCAAAGGCGCTTAAACGATTGCGCTTAAAGAACTTCGTTCTATATTGCGAAATACAGTGAAAACTGCATGAACATTCTGGATTATATGTACATATATAAATATGTATATATATAAATGTGTATATTTCCACTAATGGAAAAAGATTCACCGTAACTTGGAATTTGCCGGATATATTCATTGTCCGAATATCTATGATCTACGTATATGGGAGAATGTACGCACATATCTACATACATATGCACGTAAAGATGTGTCGACAAAAGTGGAAAATGTGGGTGGTCTAATTAAATAATAGATCTTTAAAATTTCTCACAAATTTATGGAGCCTCGAAAAATCTTATGAATTTATTTATTGAAAAATCAACAGGCCTCAGATGTAGAATAAATATAACAAAAAAACATCTGACCCAATTATAGGTTACGTGCAAATTATATTTATGTGCAAATATATCATTAAGATGAAAAATGTATCTTCGAAGATATAGCTCCATATCTCCATGTCTACTGTGCAGCAGGGGGAGTTGCGGGGTTAATTTTAAAACAAGGCCTAGGTGGTGGAGGGTGAGGGAGATCTTCAGTATTGGGTGGCGGCGGGGCCTTTGCAGAATAAATTCCAACAGTTGAATCTTGGGATCCGAATCTGGTCTTCGTACATATACCCATCTTTCAGGCTGAGAAGAACACCGCTAAATCTAAAGTAAATACAATAAATAATATTATTATATGTGTAACGTGGGGTGAAGTGGGTGGCTTTGACTGAACAGGGAAAGACCAGCAGAGATGGGAGTCTAAAGGAAACGACAGTTCTCAGAGAAAGCTGTGGTCCGACTCGACTTCCGAAGGAAAGGGCGCTTCTTTTATAGCTGAGAAAGTAGCGGTACTTTCTCCCACTCCCCAGCATCCGAGGGCGGGGGTAGTTTCCCCCCCACTCCTTCGGCTGCGGGGGCGTACGTTACACTGCCCTCTCCTTCAGGATCGGTCGTCTCGAGCGATTTATTAATGTACAAAAGCATATACAAACAAATACAAGGAAATACAATAAATAAACAAATACAAGGAAATACAATACGGGGTTTTAATTTTAGATCGGATCCGGTGTTGCGAGGTATCGCGCTAATCTGTTGACGTGCACCACCAGATACCGGGAGTTCCCTGTTTCCCGGCGGATCCGATAGACCACGTCGCTGATCCTCTTAATAATCCGGAACGGACCTTCCCAAGGGGGCTGGAGTTTAAGGGTGCGACCGGGCTTCTTGGCTGGGTTGTGCAACCAAACGCGATCGCCCTCTTCGTATCGTGGTTCCCAGATCCTCCCGTCGTAAGCCGCTTTCATTCTTTTATGCGTCTTCTGGAGGTGTTTCCGAGCGAATTTGTGCGTTTCCGCCATCCCTTCTATGAGATTTTGGACGTATTTGTGGGCTGATTGCTCGGGTATACTGTCCGGGGGTCCGCCGTAAATAAGTTGGGGCGGAAGGCGCATTTCCCTGCCGAACATCATCAGGGCTGGCGACTCTCCTGTCGCGTCGTGTGGGGTTGAGCGGTAAGCCATGAGGAACGGGGACAGCATCGTGTCCCAGTCTCGTTCTGCCTCCTCGTCGTAGTAGGACAGGAATTTCCGGAGGTATCCAAGTAGAGTGCGGTTTAACCTCTCGATCATCCCGTCCGACTGAGGGTGGTAAGGGGTCGTCCGAGTTTTGCAGATGCCCAATTTATCCAGCGTTTCGGCAAAGACTCGGGCTTCAAAATTACGGCCTTGATCGGAGTGCAGTTCTCGAGGTGTGCCCAGTTTGGCGAAGACATGGGTTACTAGGGCTTCCGCTACCGTTTCCGCCTCTTGGTCCGGTAAGGGAATGGCTTCTGGCCACTTTGTGAAGTAATCAGCGGCCACTAGCACGTAACGGTTCCCCCTATTGGTAACCGGTAGTGGTCCCAATATGTCGATCGCCATTCGGTCCATCGGTGCCCCTGACACGTATTGCCGCATGGCCGCCCTGTTCCTCGTATGTGGTCCGTTTTGCGCTGCACACCTGGGGCATTTTTCGCACCATTTTATAACGTCGGGGCGGCATGTTGGCCAGTAGTATCGGCGGCGGACATTCTTTAGCGTTTTATTGACGCCGAAGTGTCCGCCAGTCGGGGAACTGTGCATCTCCCATAGGATTTCATTTGTGTGGCTCTCGGGAATGACCAATTGCAGGATCTGACGCTCGCCGTTTGGGCTTTCCCATCGCCGGAAGAGCTGACCCTGGTCGACAGTTAGTGCGTCCCACTGGGCCCATAGAATCCGAACTTCGGGTTCTTCTGCCGAAACTTCTTCCCACAGTGGTCGTCTCCCGGACTCTTTCCAGGCGATGAAGCGTGAGATTGTGGAGTCGGTGGCCTGGGGACTTTGTGGGTTCCCTAGAGTGACGAGTTTAGCTTCGGGTGCTATTTGCTCACTCTCTATTTTCGCGCATTTCGGGCAGTCTGGGTCACATGGACGTCTAGAGAGGGCGTCGGCGTTGCCGTGTTTCTTCCCTGCTCGATGCTGTACGTCCATGTGGTACTGTCCCAGTCGTTGCAACCAGCGGGCCCATTGACCTTCAGGTTTTCTGAAGCTGCGGAGCCACGTCAGTGCGGCGTGATCGGTTCGGAGTGTGAAGGGGCTTCCGTACAGGTAGTGGTGGAAGTGCTCTACTGCGTCGACGATGGCGAGCAGCTCTTTCCGGGTGACGCAGTAGTTCCGTTCCGGTACCTTCAAGGTGCGACTATAGTACCCGATCACCTTCTCCTCGCCGTCTTGAACTTGGGAGAGCACGGCTCCGATGGCATGTTGACTGGCATCCGCGTCCAGAATATAGATTCCCTCGGGTCGGGGGAATGCCATTGTTTCCGCATTTGTCAGAGCGTTTTTGAGGGCATTGAAGGCATGCTCGCAGTCTTGGTCCCACGTGAAGACTGTTTTCTCCTCCGTGAGACGATGCAGTGGTTTCGCCGTTTGCGCAAACCCTTGCACAAACCTCCGGTAATAGGTGCAGAGGCCTAAGAAGCTGCGGAGTTGTGCCTTCGATTTGGGGGTGGGCCACTCTCTCACGGCTTTTGTCTTCTCTGGATCCGTGCAGACGCCGTGGGAGCTGATTTTATGGCCAAGGAAGCAGACCTCATTCCTAAACAGCTGGCACTTCCGCGTATTTACTTTGAGTCCGACCGCAAGTAGGCGTTTGAGGACCGTCTGGATGTGTTCCAAGTGGGCCTCCGGGGTCGGACTAAATATTATGATGTCGTCGAGGTATACCAAGGTTGATCCGGTCAGGTCGCCGAGAATGTCTTCCATTAGCCGGGAGAATGTGGCAGGCGCGTTGCAGAGGCCGAAAGGCATAACACGGAATTGGAACAGACCAAATTCAGTGGTAAAGGCGGTTTTTGGTCGGTCTTTCTCTTCGACTGGGACTTGCCAAAAACCACTCTGCAGGTCCAACGTCGAGAAGAATTTGGCGCCCGCGAGTCTGTCCAGGACGTCGTCCATTCGTGGCATCGGGAACGAGTCTTTCGTTGTCACGGCGTTTAACCGACGATAGTCAACGCAGAGGCGCAACTCGCCGGTCTTTTTCGTGACCAATACGATGGGGGAGGCCCAGGGACCGGCTGCTGGTTCGATTATTTGTCTTGTCAACAAGTCGTTGATGAGGGACCGTACCTCTGTCTTCTTGTGCAGCGGTATTCTGCGAGGGGCCTGTTTGATGGGGGCGGCGTCGCCGCTATTTATTCGATGGCTCCCTTTATGGACTTGGCTTAAGTCCCGTTCGCTTTGGGCGAAGGCTTGTCGATGCTGGAGGAGGGAGTTGACGATCGTCGACCGTTTTCCAGGTGGTAGGTCGATGATAGCAGCGTCCAGTTGGCGGGGCAGGTCGTCTTGTCGCTTTCCGTTCAGTTCGTGTCTTTTTATTTCCTGACACGAATGGACTGAACTTACTGGTCGATGGGGCGCAATGTCGTTCCGGAAAGTGACCCTTGTCGTGGTTCCTCCCAGTTCGACGATCGTATTGAGGTGGCGCAGGAGATCCATCCCCATGATGACCTCTGAGGAGAAATCAGTGACGGCAAATTTCCATCTCGCTTGTGTGCCTTTAATTGCCAACGTAGTCTCGGCCCATACGTAGATCGCTACGTGTCGACCGTCTGCGACTCGTATTCTTTCCCTTTTGTCGTTCACCCTTTTTCTATGTTCGCGGGGAATTTTGGCGAACAGTTTGCTGGAGATAACGGAGACGCTTGCCCCGGTATCCAACAGTACCCTACATGGTACTCCTCCGATCTCGCCTTCGGTGTCTAATACGAAAGGTGAGTCGCCGACGCTCCCTAACACTGGGACGGGCTTTTCTTCGTCTTCGATGATCAGTCCTGCCCGTGTGGAACTGACCATTATTCTTTTCCCGACTGGGATCGCACCTCTTCCTCGTCGGAGGCGTTCTCGACTGCCCGTACCTTCGGACAGTTCCGCCCGCGACATTGTGGGCTTCCGCAGTTTCGGCAGTTCCTTTGCCCTTGCCAGGGCGGTCTGTTGCCGTTACGGCCCTCCGCTTGCCAGGGAAGTCTGTGACCGTTACGGCCCTCTGCTTGCCAGGGAGGTCTGCTGGCGTTTCGAGCTGCGGTATTGAAGTGAGGCTGGTGGTCTTGGGCTGGTCTGTTGGCCGCCCCCCTCCCTTGACTCCTCAGCCGTTTCGCATCCCTCGCGTGTTTTGCGAGCCGTAACAGCTCCTGCAGTGGGGTCTTCGGATCTGCGGTGAAGACGGCAGCGCGGATATCCTCGTCGTGAAACGACAATATGAGGAGTATCTTGTCTAGGACGTCCAACGGGATAGGCTCTGGAAAGGCCTCCATCCTTTTTCGACGGATGTCCGCGAACCGAGCTTCTATGTCGTCGTTGTTGCGGATCGACGGGGAAATTAGGTCACGGAATGCGTCGTACGGGTGTGGCGAAGATTTGAAACGCTTCACCAGCCTCTCCCTCAGCTCCTCGTACGCTTCTTTCGGTACTTCGTCGATGAGGAATATTCTCGCTTGACCTCGTAGAGCGAGAATGAGTGAGTTTGCCGTCGGTTCGCAGCGTAGGGCTCGTGACACGATTTCAAATTCGCGGATGAATCGTTCTACGTCGCCCGTTCCGTCGAAAACAGGAAGCTCGGTCGGTTGCTTGTGGATGGTGCTTCCTAGCATGGGGTCGGTGACAGGTCGTGGAGTAGCGTCGTTTCTGCATACTGATGACGAGGGACTCAGTGTGCTCGCCGGAACCGCTGGGACCCTCGTTGAAGGGCTTGCCGGAATCGCTGGCGTGCGTGTTGTGGTGTCCCTCTCGAGAAGCGCGACGAGTCGCGCCATCTGCTCCTCCAGACGTTCCACACGTGATGGTTCGTCCAACTGGTGAGGAGATGCCTGTCTCCTTTTTGGGGGCATCTTTGCGTGGTGTATTCCTTTTGCGGCTCAGGTCAAACACTTCTGACACCAGTGTAACGTGGGGTGAAGTGGGTGGCTTTGACTGAACAGGGAAAGACCAGCAGAGATGGGAGTCTAAAGGAAACGACAGTTCTCAGAGAAAGCTGTGGTCCGACTCGACTTCCGAAGGAAAGGGCGCTTCTTTTATAGCTGAGAAAGTAGCGGTACTTTCTCCCACTCCCCAGCATCCGAGGGCGGGGGTAGTTTCCCCCCCACTCCTTCGGCTGCGGGGGCGTACGTTACAATACATTTAATGATATTTGCATTTAAATTTATGAGATTTTTCAAGGCTCAATAAATTTGTGAAAAATTTAAAATATCTATTTTTTAATCAGACCATCCACCTTTTCCATTTTTTTCCATTTCGACACATCTGTACGTGCATGTGTGCATACATATGTATGTACATAATCCCATATACATATGTATGTCCGGTACATAGATAGTAGACATTCGGACACTGAACATATCCAGGGTACCTATTTGAGATAATCAGGTCAACTGACCATATTTGAGATAATCAGATTCTCTTTGTCTATTTTTCAGCATGCTTTTTCAAAGTTGGTTATACTTCGAAATCACAAACGAAAATGAGCTCAAACAAAGTTGGGGTGCGTATTTTAATAACTAAATAGTAAAAAACCCTTATACATATTTATCGATCATGTGTTTTATTACCAAAAGTTATACGTAGAATTATAAGCAATTCGTTCTTCGTGCCAGTACTCTATATTATATAATAGCGTTATCTATTAATAATATTGTTTTCTGTGGAAACATGTTACTTTTAAAAAAAGTTCATTTCAGGAACCCTTAAAATTCTGTGTAATTCGGATGTGACCAAACATCCGAATTACTTAATATAAATTCTCAGAAATACATCATTTCAAATTTTACTCCCCCATATGTATTTTCAATTGTATGTATTTCAAGTGTTTCAAGGCGCTTAAACTATTGCTATGGAGACAACATACAGCTGGAGAATTTTCACTTTCTTTTACATTGCGAAATACAGTGAAAGCTGCATGAGCATTCTGGATAATCTAGTAGGCGAATTCGATTTATAAAAAAATTTTTTTTTCCACTGGTGGAAACAGATTCACCATAACTTGAAATTTGACGGTACCCTGTCCAAATATTTACTATCTACGTATATGAGAGTATGTACACATATGCACACATGCACGTACAGATGTGTCCAAAAAAGTGGAAAAGGTGGATTGTCCATTTAAAAAATAGATCTTTTAAAAAATCACAAATTTATTGAGTCTCGAAAAATCTTATACATTTATGTGCAAATATAGCATTAAAATCCATATCTCCATGTCTACTGTGCAACACTTCGAGTTGGCGTTGGGGGTTCAATCACAATGATAGGTGGTAGAGGGGTTGGTGGGATTGTAAGTGGAGGTGGTCTTATAATCTCGGTCATTGACTCTTCAGTTCCAAATCTTGTCTTTTTACATATCCCCATCTTTCAGGTAGAGAAGAATACTGCCAAATCTAAAGTAAATACAATGAAATATATGAAATATATAAGTATATTTATTACTAAAGGTATAAGAAAGCTACTCACTTGTGGATTTCCTCAGAGATGGACAGTGACTTTGGTAATGAATTGACATGACAAGTACTAGGAAATTTATAGGGAAAAAATGTCGATTGTTGCATATTTCAACATTTTATGTCAAAATATCTACATATGCACTATCGTATTGTTTTGACCTAAAAAATGTACCAAAAATGCATTTTATCAATATTTTGAATTTCAAAATATGAACTTTGTACAAACACAGTTGACGAATTCGGCTTACGAAATGTGAAAAAGTGCACGCAAACTGTATTTACGAAACGATGCACTGACTCACAAGCCTAGATCTAGGGGGTGGCAAACTGGGCATTTGCCCGGGGGTGGCGGATTTAAAGGGGCGACAAATATTGGCATAAAGAAGAAATCCCAACAACTTCAGTCGACCCACAGCAGCAGACCAGTCGACCCACAGCAACAAGCGCCGACACACAGCAGCGGACCAGCCGAACGAGCCAGCAACACACTGCCGCATCCAGAGACCTTCTGAGCATAGCCGAATGCCGAGCCAGCAACACACTGCCATATCCAGAGACCTGCTGAACATAGCCGAATGCCGAGCCAGCAACACACTGCCATATCCAGAGACCTGCTGAACATAGCCGAATGCCGAGCCAGCAACACACTGCCATATCCAGAGACCTGCTGAACATAGCCGAATGCCGAGCCAGCAACACACTGCCATATCCAGAGACCTGCTGAACATAGCCGAATGCCGAGCCAGCAACACACTGCCATATCCAGAGACCTGCTGAACATAGCCGAATGCCGAGCCAGCAACACACTGCCATATCCAGAGACCTGCTGAACATAGCCGAATGCCGAGCCAGCAACACACTGCCATATCCAGAGACCTGCTGAACATAGCCGAATGCCGAGCCAGCAACACACTGCCATATCCAGAGACCTGCTGAACATAGCCGAATGCCGAGCCAGCAACACACTGCCATATCCAGAGACCTGCTGAACATAGCCGAATGCCGAGCCAGCAACACACTGCCATATCCAGAGACCTGCTGAACATAGCCGAATGCCGAGCCAGCAACACACTGCCATATCCAGAGACCTGCTGAACATAGCCGAATGCCGAGCCAGCAACACACTGCCATATCCAGAGACCTGCTGAACATAGCCGAATGCCGAGCCAGCAACACACTGCCATATCCAGAGACCTGCTGAACATAGCCGAATGCCGAGCCAGCAACACACTGCCATATCCAGAGACATCTGAACATAGCCGGATCCAGAGCAACGACACATTGCAGATCCAGCGGCCATCACGACACCAAGTCAACAGCCAATAGCCGCTTCAAGAAAACTTCCCCAAATATTCTAATACACTTGTACAATATTTAGGCAAACAATAAAACAACTTTATTCAAACAAACAGCAGTATTAACTACCAAAACACAGACGAACTCGTCTATAATACATGGCGGACTGGTGGTGAAGAACACCTTCACAACTAGATCAGTCCCCATAATTGTGTACCTGCATTGTACTAAAATCGGCGTACTCGAAGACATTTATTTATTTATTTATTTACATACAAATATACCAGGAAGGCTCAACAGGTAAACCCCAAATGCGCCTTCCTGGTCCACATAATTATTACATAGATACATGTAAATCTAAACAATATCTGACATCTATGGTCAGATATTACAAACATCGTATTAATACGATAAATAACTTTCATGTAACAATACGATTTTTTTTATATTCGTTGTCATTGTCTCATTTAACGATCTCCACTATTTTAAAAGATATAGAACGAATTCGTGAAGTCATCCAAGGATTTTAGTCAATCAAATCCACAGCAATAATGTAGCGTGGGAACGTGGGAGAGATTATCCACTGTCTAAGTGCATTCTAGGGTGAACAATAGAAAACCCAGTTTAGGCTAATGGGACTGTGTTAGTGCCCAAACAAAGGATACGCTAGAGTTCTCAGAACTGGGGTGAGTGCGTGCGACTCGCCAGGGTAGACCTACATGCCGAGACAAAAGACACGCCATCAAATCGGGGATGCTATGCTGGGCAACTTGTCCTTTATAAGGAGGTACTCACGGTGGATCAAGTATTCTGGAGAGAGCGGTGGTTACGTGTGGACCTCCTGAATCCCACTTTACGTGTTGAATAAATGTTGTGAAGCGACTTTGGCCTTTCATTTGAATCCTGAACCCACCCCTACGCAAAAATAACAAATACATATGACAATGAACAAAAACAATATGACAATAACTCTGAAAGAAAACCATATTCTAAAAAAAAGACGCATCCAAATACAATAGATTTATTATACAAATATTTTGTTTACAATGACGTTTAAATAATATAATAATAAAAATTCCTCAAATAAATAATATATAACTATAGAATAATACGTACACATATATATGCATTTATAAATATAAAAATTGTCATTATCGTGTATGTATATATGTATATATGTAGATAGATTTGCATATAAATACACAATAAGAGGTCAAAAAATAATTACTATACAATCCTAGCATGCAGGTCTTCGAAAAAGATAATTCACGACATTGTTAAACCGAAAAATACATACATCATTATTATCATTTACAATTGTTTAATGGTTTCAACGCAAAATCCTAATTAGAAACCCCAACTTGTGCAAATTTTACAAACGATAATCTACACGGAGGATAAACAACTTCTAATAGATGTTACATTTGAGAGAAAATGTAATTATCGTAACACAGAATCTGATACGTGGTTCGGATCTAATACACATGTCTATTGTACGAACTAACTGGATATAAAAACAAAAACAATTCTATAAATGCAACACTCTATTCGGTGGTAACGAAATATTTATTTATTACAATAATACAAGAATAACGCCACGTTTGAG
This sequence comes from Arctopsyche grandis, assembly GCF_051622035.1. Lineage (NCBI taxonomy): Eukaryota > Metazoa > Arthropoda > Insecta > Trichoptera > Hydropsychidae > Arctopsyche > Arctopsyche grandis. The sequence continues at coordinate 38,519,095 of NC_135356.1, forward strand.
ACAAACTAGAGTCTGTTCAGATGCGAAACGCAGAATAATTCGAATGCAGATTGGATCCAGACAGTTTTCGGTGCAAAATTAAATAAACCGGATATTGCCACAAATGCTTATTCGATAAGAGTATTATATTAACACTCAAATTCTGCTCCGAATCTCTAAACGCACTACACATATTTTCTTTATATGTACATACATACATATTGAATTAGAAATGAATATTCAAAAGAAAATAATAATATTTTGACCGTAAAGAAAAGGAGCGACCGTTTCTGTTGTACATATTATTTCAATTTAAAAACTGAACATTACATTTCAAAAAATAATCCGGTCAACCTGTCAAATAATGCGTATTTATATTTTTCAAATATTCATTTTTTATAGAAAATTAATTGTGATTCTTATTTCTTAATATCTAAGTAATAATCTCCTATAAATGTATAGTAAAAAACACTAATTAGTTCAAAAGGTTTCATATCAAAAAATTGTGCCTTCTTCACAATGTATACGCACTAGGTTTATCATTAACGTCATTTTACGAATTACATTATTTTTATAATAATAATTAAAATTGAATGTGACTATCAACTTATCGTACACCTTATCGAGAACACTGACTAAGATAAGCTATTGTTATTTGCCCAATATTACAGTTACAATGCGATAAGCTTTAACGCTAAAACTGAAACATCATCGTTATGCACGTAAAGAACAAGGAAAAACTTTTAATTTGCACAAAATATTACACAAATTCATTCGTAAATTAGGAACCCAAAATTGAGATTGTATCGTAATTGAACTGACTAAATAATATACGCACTGAATTGGAAAGCCGTTGCCAAGTCTCGTCAAACTCCATGATGGATTTCCAGCGACTAGTTGAATGGAACCGAGTTTACGGCTGGTTCAAACCGTCATAATGAAATGTTGAATTTACTTTTTGCCCCATTTCAGCTCTAAGAACAAACATATGGCGAATTGGACTCTAGCCTCCAACTGATCGAGCGAAGTTGACAGTAGTTTGAGTCCAATCTGTCGTATGCTTTCGACTAAGAACAGGCCTGGTATTGCAGATGAACCGTCAATGTATCGTCACGCCTCGCACAATATTTTTCTATACAATAAATTTACAAAAAATACAACAAAATGAAATGACACAATTGCCTAAGCATACAATCGCACTTACAAAATAAATATTTATAAAAATCTAATATTTTTTTCTAGTTGTATTTCATTCAAGATATGAGAAAGTTCAGATTTATTCGTGTTCAGTTCTCAGTTCTAATTTTATTTATTTATTCAATACAATGTAAAAATCGCAATATATTGAAAAACTATTTATGAATATTAAGTTACGTTTATCACCGATGAATTTTTATGTCTAAATTAATTTATAATATAATAATAAAAAAACCGATTTCATGTATAAAGTTTACAAAAGCTACAAATATATTTCAGTTCGGCTCTTAGATGAAACTCTTAAATACACGTAATTTTTATATGTAAAGGAAACATTCGCAATGCTGATTTTTATGGCACAACTTAACAATCCGTCGTCCTTTCTCCTTTTTCTTTTCTCTTTTTCCCTTCCACCGTCAACGTAACAAATTCAGATCATTGTTGTCGCATCATTTCAACATACGTACGTGTAAACGTCGACGTTGTTCTTTTTATTATTACTATTCCAAGTGTAAAAAATTATGAAACCGTCATAAGACTCGATACATGTATAATATAATGCGATGGCACCCAAATGCGGTAGAAAAGTGTGTTTTCCGACGAAAATTAACAGTATAAAAAATAAATAGATTTTTATAACAAATCTCACTATAAATATCCTCGATCGAAAATTACAAATCCTAAGAGACTCTCGATTGCTATTCAAAATATCACTCGTACACAACACTTCCTGATCGTATCCTAAATAAATGACGTAGATTTACAAGTAGATTCCTTGCAATAATCGAATTATTGCAAATTATTAAATAAAAAATTAAGGTACAGTCGAGAATAGTCCCACAACGAATATATTCGCTCATTCGTGAATCCGTTGTTTTAATATAATCCACAGACACACAAACTCTTCTCTAAATGTCGCAAACAAGCTCATTTCATATACTTGTTTATACAATATAAACCATACACACAATGAAACTCTTCGAAGCTTGAAACTTTTGCTTCCGTCTCTGGACGGAATTTTTTTTTGGTAGAGAATGAATTAAATTTAACCCTCATCAGTCCTGAGACACAACACTTACATATGTCATTCGTGTTCTTTCTGTTACGTAAAAAAAAATTAAATTCAAATGGAATTGTTCAAGTACATATATTACAAAGATGAGAGAAACTTCATCTGGATCAAAGTGCGTATACTAAAATAAAAAAAGATGAGAATTGAATCATTCTACTATACGAATATCACATTTCGATTATAGTTCTATTTAGCAATATTCGATTTTGAATGAAAATTGTGCCTAAATCTCACTCGTCTGTACGTACACCTTGTTTGAATTCCCACTCCGATGAGTTTCATTGCATTGATGAGATTAAGAATATGCTTCGATTCAGAGCAGAATTGAAAATATATCGTGAGACTATTCCCGAAACCTGTACACGAAATCAAAAATAAAACAAACATACAGAATATATTATCATTACGTTAAAACTTATCAAAAAGTAAAAAATGTGTGCTTTCGCAGGTACATATGTGCTGTTTGTTGTATGCGATGAAGTAATCAAAACAAAGCATGAACATATCGTCGTGAATAACCTCAATTAGATAGGTGGTATTGAACACACTTTTTAAGCCCGATATATTATAGTAAAATATGGCAATGAAAACATACATACAATATGCCTTTGATAAAAATCCCGATGAAAACGTGTCTCGTCATGCAACGATAATACTAAATGAAAATATGCGCGTTAGGATTTTCATAAAAATCGATAATCAATTTGCTGAAAAAGTGTTCATAATAATATACATACATATATAAATGTATTATAAAAGATCACACAAGTCTTTTTGACACTTAACTATCACTGAGCAAGTTATGCAACTTATGCAACATAGTTCACAATGGCCCGATGAAGAAACTCGTATTGCAACTGAAATCATACGAGAAAAATGAAAATTTGTATTTTTTACTACGTATTTTTTTACACATTGACTTGAAACAAGACTCACAAACGTGTCCAAACAACCCATCCTCTGACACCGGAGTTTCCTCGTCACTGTCGATACGTCGACCCGTTTTTCTGTGCGGAGTTGGATCGTTAGAATACTCAAAGCGACAAACATCGACGAGCGATCCGTACCTTGGCTGTGAAAAAAGCACACATTAATTTACACATCGATTGCGTACCTGCAGTGAACTAAAATCGGCGTACTCGAAGACATGGTCACTCCACTCTGTCCGACCAGTTCTATCAACCCTCTGGTAACTTCTGGGACCTGTCCGCTGACGGTCGGCCAGCCGTGGTATTGCAGTTGAGTGACTCTAATTCTATCTTGATTCTAATGAATACAAATCGGCATTTAAGAAATACTGTAATAAATAGGACTGTCAAACTTGAATCTTGAAATATACCTTCGTATTGGTGACTTGGAACTCTCGTCTAGTATAATACGGACAGGATTCGCTAAGTAGGTAAGTGACGTTGATATGATCGTACTGGATTTCATCGTCGTCCCAATATCGAGGACACTTTCCTTCGCCCAACTGTTGGTTAAAAATAAAAATGCATTTTACTATAGATTCCGACTTTGACCCGTATGAAAACATCGCCGACTATCTCACCTCACTCAACATGACGATAGTGCTGATTTCGTGGTCTGAAACCATTCTCCAAAAGTCTGCTATCGTCGACGGTAATGGATCTTGTGCTATAATATACGACTCTGCATTATCGTATCCTATGCAGAGAAATGCTATAATAATAGAAGTGGCTTTAGGCGTTATATTGTTGTCAAGTGAGGAATGTCCACGGAAAATTTCAAATAACTACAGCGATAGCCTCGATGATAAAACTGTACCCGCATTAAGAACACTCAGCAATACGTTACCATCGTAATACAAGATATCATTGACATATTGTCATTCGGTGCCTTTGAATCAAAAACAACAGTTCTTCTTTCGTCCTTGTTATTATTTTGGCTGACAATATTTTCCTTGTCCAATAATTCTGGTTCAATGTGGGTATGCAGGTTGTCATGGACATATTTCCATCTAGTGCCTTTGCATCAAAAACTATGGTCGTCCTTTTGCCTTTTTCATAATTATTAGAATTGACTACCGGTTCCTTAATTAATTTTGTTGAATCAAAAATGGGTACTACAGAAGTCATCGACATATTGCCTTCTAGTTGTTTTTCATCAGCCATTCTTTTACCACTAACAGAAGTAGCAGAGTTGGAAATAGGTGTCAAACAATCAGAATTTAATGATGTCGGCTTCCTACTCTTGTTGCAATCATGTGACTCAACTAAACGTTGCCCGTTTGATTTATTCAATTCAACATTCGGAAGTATGCATGTTATAGACATATTACCATCTGGTTGTTTTGCATCAAAGACAACAGTTCTCCTTCTATTATTAGTATTATTATCTTCAAAGACAAAATTTTCTTTATTCAATAGCTCCATTTCTAATGTCGGTATACAAGATGTCATAGACATATTACCATCCGGTGCTCTTGAATCAAAAACTATAGTTCTTCTTCTATTTTTGATGTTATCGTCTTGAACGACAACATTTTCTTTATGTAATACTTCTATATCTGAATTAGGTATACTACATGTTATCGACATGTTACCATCTGGTGTATTTGAATCAAAAATTACAGTTTGTCTCCTGTTTTTAGTGTTGTCGTCCCGAATGGCAAAATTTTCCTTATTCAATACTTCCATATCTAAATTTGGTATACCACATGTTATAGACATATTTCCGTCTAGTTCCTCCGAACCAAAGACTATAGTTCTTCTTTTATCTTTGCTACAGCTATCAGGATTAGCTACAGTAGCCGGAGCTACACATGTCATGGACATATTACAATCTACATCTTCCGGATTGAAAACTATTGTGGTCCTTCTTTTATTTTTGGAACGAATTTCAAGATCTGCATCAGTTGGTCTAGAAGCAGACGTCGTGCACGTCATAGACATATTTATCTTTGTTTCTTTTGAATGTATCGGCTCTGTTTGTATTCTATCTTTAATAGGATTTTTGGTGTCATCTAAATTAAATTCAATTGAATTGTGAGAATTTTCCAGAATGTTTTGAACATGATAATGATCGTCAGAATTTTTCTTTTGTTTATCTTCGATATCATGTATCATTTGCGAAATTGCTGTCATTATAGATATGTCACATTTAGAAGATCTTCCCGCATTATTTACATTATGACTTGGAACTGTAGAGGTCCTCTTTATTTTTGGCACATCGTTTCTTGCATTTTTGTTTTGCTTACATTCTACATATATCGTTGATCATTTGCGAGAGCGCGGAAGTTATTGATAGATCGCAGCTCTTTTGCATTACGTTTCGAGTCGATGCAATGCTGTTTTCATTCGAGCTGTTTTCATAGTCTTGTTGGATATCGTTTCTAGCGTAACGATCGTTGTAAGCATTCATGTCGTTTTCAACATCGTTGAATTCCTTCGTGTACATCGGAATTTGTATATTTTCTTTATCGTGCATCCATGTTTCTTTTTTATCTCTTACATCGGGATAAACAAAAGTATTCGCCACGATGGGTTTTTGCTTTGTGGATTCATTCGTCATGATTTGAACGGGGATTGAAATAGTTTGCGTGATGGACATGTCGCTGTCGTCGCACACGTCACTTTTAGGCGACTGTTTAGTTACAAGTTTCTCCAATTTATTCTCTCCATCCGTCAAATTGAACGGAGCATCTTTTTTTATTTGAAAATTGATGAGAGCCTCGGTACGGTCGGATAGGAAAGGATTCGTTATGTTGAAACAAGACGCATCGGGAACATTTTCGCTGTTGATTTTCGTCAGACTGTTTATCATAGCGCTGATGTTCACGCACCGATCATCGTCTTCCATATCCTCAGCGGCATTTTGCTCGCCTTGAGACACTCTCTGTTGATTGATGGATGCTTCCAGCTTTTGAATGAGAGATTCGGCTACATCACTAGTTTCGGAAACATCCGGCTTGTTTGGTTCTTCGTAAAAATTGTGCCATATTGTATTTCCATGATCGGTCATTGTGAAGAGCCTGTGAATTGAAATATTTTAAATAAATTAAATTTGTTGACCAGTGAATTTTAAATTTAAAAAAAAATACAAGAACACGGCAACTTGAAAGACTTTTGTGACCTCGATGATGCTTTATATGATGATAATATTTTAATTTGACATCGATTGGTGTCATTGTATTACAATTTTATTTAATTGGCCCCATCCATTGTTGTGAAATGACCCGGTTTATAAAATTGATCCAACTCTTGCAGTTGTGCCTTGCTTTTTCTAGTCCTTCAAAGCAGTAAATAGTTATATTAATTATTTACAGGCATATTATTTTTCTTCAATTGTGTATTTGAATGTATGTATACAGAGCAACTATAAAGCAACCATGTAAAGCCAAGTAAAGTGTGCCGAGCTTGGGTTGAACTTTTTAAACATCATGAAAATTAATTTATTAACTACACGATACCTTCAAAATTTATTTATTATTTTTTATATATTTTCGGTTTATTTATAAAATAATCTTACGCGACTCCTTTTTTACTCGAAAAGCTGACTCGTTTATTTTTATCAAACGTAGTTCCATCATTCTCTGCATCATTTTGTTCCGCATCCAGATCCGATAGTGGATTTCTTGCTTTGGGTGGTTTTAAAATTGAAGAGCGCCGCCGCAATTTTTCTGGTTGCATTTTTCTGAAATGAATTTATTTACATATAAAAAAAAGGGAAATCTCAATTTTTTAACAGGAATAGAATCTTAAACGAGATATGGTCAAAAATATAATTTTGTTCCGGCCAAACCGAACATTTGTTAAGCTAAATTTGAATAGGACAATCACACAATCGATCATTAATGGGTAATATTGATTGCTGACGCTTTGTAATGATAAATTTGAATAAGAGTAACCCGTCAACAGAACTCGTTATTGAATGAATTCGTTATATTAATGATGAATAGAAGTAGACTTACGTAGAAAGCAGTCGCAACGGCCATTCAATGACAAGCGCAACCGCAACCGCAACCGTCGAATTCCAAACGTTTGAACCACACGGCTGCCAACGTGAACGTGACCGCGACCCATGTGTCAACTCAAAGTGTTCGACAAGAATTTTACCAATATTAATGGAAATATGGCATGTTAAAATCGTTGATGCTCATCCACAATACTGATAGAGTGGTAGTTATTCTAGGAATTTAAGAAATATTAAACTCCTCGATAATTCGAAATATGAAATTCGAATAGGGAAAACGCTGCAGTTGTTGGCCATTTGATCTTTAGTACGCGGGACAGGTGTGTTGACCGTGTCCCGGTCTAACAAAACACCGGTTGTGTTTGTAAAAGATATATAACTTGTATAATGATAACAATGCAGTAGTTCGAATCAATTCGCTAAACTCGACAAATTTTCGAGTACAACGTGCAGTAAGGCAAGGGTGTATATTATCTCCAGACCTATTTAATATATGTATATGGAGAGTATATAATGCGTAGAGCACTGGATGGTTGGAAGGGTGGAGTGTCCATTGGTGGAAAAAAACTATCCAATCTTCGGTATGCGGATGACACAACGCTCATAGCTAATAATCATGAAGAAATGGCCGAAATGATCCGTCGTGTTGAGACAGAGAGTAATGTGCTTGGACTCCATATAAACCACCCCAAAACAAAAATTATGATAATTGACCGTCACCAACAGCTGCAAAACAACAACTCAGCTTTAAGCGGTATAGAGCTGGTTGATAATTTTGTCTATTTGGGGTCACTCATATCTATCAACGGGGGGGCAGCGAATTGGAAATACGGCGCCGGATTACATTAGCAAAATCGGCAATGTCACAACTAACGAAGATTTGGAAGAAAAGAGCCATTACAACTGCTGTCAAAATCCGTCTCGTGAAGAGTCTCGTCTTTTCTGTCTGCCTTTATGGAGTCTAGACGTGGACCATGAAGGCGGCGGCGGATAGACAGAGAATCGATGCCTTCGAGATGTGGTCCTGGAGATGGCTACTGCGCGTGCCTTAGACCGACAAACTTAGCACGAATGTGTCTATTCTTGAAGAATTAAAAATCAAGGATAGACTGTCAACTATATTGCGGTTGTTCGGCCACATTGCACGAAGAGGTGAGAAGAGCCTGGAGCGGTTGGTTGTGGTTGGTAACGTCGAAGGCAGAAGAAGCAGAGGCAGATCCCCCACATCCCCCTGGACTGACCAAGTATCTGCAGTGACGGGCGCTTCCAAGGTAGCAAGTCTTCGCCTGGCCGAATTAAGAACTCAATGGAAGAAGCTGGTTGACCGGACATCATAGTCACGATCCTCAGTGATGAGGGAACCGACAGCAATATATATAACGGAAGGTATACCAAAGCTACTCACTTTTTAATTTCCTTAGAGACGGACAGTGACGTTGGTAATGAATTGATATGGCAAGTAATACGAAATTTATAGGGAAAAAGTGTCGATTGTTGCAAATTTCACAATATATGTCAAAATATCTACATATGCACTATCGTATTGCTTTGACCTAAAAAATGTACCAAAAATGCATTTTCTCAATATTTTGAATTTCAAAATATGAACTTTGTACAGACACAGTTGACGAATTCGGCTTACGAAATGTGAAAAAGTGCACGCAAACCATATCTACGAAACGATGCACTGACTCACAAGCCTAGATCTAGGGGGTGGCAAACAGGGCATTTGCCAAGGGGTGGCGGATTTAAAGGGGCGACAAATATTGGCATAAAGTAGAAATCTTCAGAGTTCCTGTTTCGCATCCATATAGTCTTCTTCTTTTAGTGCCTTATCCGTTACCGGAAGTTTGCAATCATGTTTCCAATGATGACTTTGTTGACTGCTATCTGGAACACGGGAAGAAGAAGGTCGTCCTGGCTGAAAAACCTGAGGCAGTGGTTCAACCAAAATACCGAAATACCAAAATACCGAAGATTGGATAGTTTTTTTCCACCAATGGACACTCCACCCTTCCAACCATCCAGTGCTCTACGCATTATATACTCTCCATATATATATATTAAATAGGTCTGGAGATAATATACACCCTTGCCTTACTGCACGTTGTACTCGAAAATTTGTCAAGTTTAGCGAATTGATTCGAACTACTGCATTGTTATCATTATACAAGTTATATATTATTTTTACAAGATGTATGGGGACTCCCATGTCCAGTAGAACTTTCCACAGATAGTCCCTGTTCACAAAGTCAAAAGTTAAGCCAGTTTGTTTAAGTCTTTTACGTTATTTTATCGTAACCCAAGTTGAATCAGAGATGAAAGACTTACGATGTTCATTTTGCGGTGTTTGATGTTTTCTGGCATACCGAATTATGAGATCTTTAAAAATTTTCCAAGACTCTTCTACATCTAAATTAGGATTTATTTGGAATTCTGCATCTTTTTCTCTGATTACATTACCAAAATTAATTACATCATCATTGGTGAGTTTAATTGCTTTATTTTGATGTCTTTTAATAATTTTCAATTTCAGTCGAAATTTAGCAACAAGTATGGTCAGATCCGCAATCTGCACCTGGATATGTTTTGACGTTATGTATCGATGATTTCCATCTAGAATTTATTTATATATATTCCACCTTTCTACCATACTCCACCTTTCGTAATAAATATACTTATATATATATATATACATATAATAATATTATTTATTGTATTTACTTTAGATTTAGCGGTGTTCTTCTCAACCTGAAAGATGGGTATATGTACGAAGACCAGATTCGGATCCCAAGATTCAACTGTTGGTATTTATTCTGCAAAGGCCCCGCCGCCACCCAATACTGAAGATCTCCCTCACCCTCCACCACCTAGGCCTTGTTTTCAAATTAACCCCGCAACTCCCCCTGCTGCACAGTAGACATGGAGATATGGAGCTATATCTTCGAAGATACATTCTTCATCTTAATGATATATTTGCACATAAATATAATTTGCACGTAATCTATAATTGGGTCAGATGTTTTTTTGTTATATTTATTCTACATCTGAGGCCTGTTGATTTTTCAATAAATAAATTCATAAGATTTTTCGAGGCTCAATAAATTTGTGAGAAATTTTAAAGATCTATTATTTAATTAGACCACCCACATTTTCCACTTTTCTCGACACATATTTACGTGCATATGTATGTAGATATGTGCGTACATTCTCCCATATACGTAGATCATAGATATTCGGACAATGAATATATCCGGCAAATTCCAAGTTACGGTGAATCTTTTTCCATTAGTGGAAATATACACATTTATATACATATATACATATTTATATATGTGCATATAATCCAGAATGTTCATGCAGTTTTCACTGTATTTCGCAATATAGAACGAAGTTCTTTAAGCGCAATCGTTTAAGCGCCTTTGCCAGTCATCTTCTTTAATTTTAAAAGAGGCACGTACACGCAAAATATACATATTTACGAAACGATGCACCGACTCACAAGTCTGGATCTAGGGGGTGGCAAACTGGGCATTTGCCCAGGGGTGGCGGATTTAAAGGGGCGACAAATGTAAGCATAAAGAAGAAATCTTCAGACTTCCCGTTTCGCATCCATATAGTAGTCTTCTTCTTTCAGTGGCTTATTCGTTACCGAACGTTTGCAATCATGTTTCCAATGATGACTTTGTTGGCTGCAATGGTATTTTGGTTGAACCACTGCCTCAGGTTTTTCAGATAGGACGTTCTTCTTCTTCCCGGGCCTCTCCTTTCGCACATATTTCCTGGGATGATGAGATGCAAGGGTTGATATGTTTCGGGGAGTCGCATTGCGTGACTAAAGTATTCGAGTTTTCGAATCTCGATGCTCTTGGCGATTTCTTTTGTTTTCTTCATTCGAGACAAAACACACTCATTTGTAACCTTTTATGTTCAGCTTATCTGTAGCATTATTCTGTATACCCATATTTCAACTGTTTCTATGTTTTCATAATAGTTTCAGTGAGGGTTCACGCTTCCACTGCGTATGAGAGAACTGAGAATACATAGCATCTCACTATCCTCATTCGGGTTTTCAGGGATAAATCTCGGCTACATAATCGTTTACCATGCACCCTTTTTTTTGATCTTTCGACTTAAGATCTTTCGATTTTCGATCTTTGCCTTCCGATGTTTGCGTTTTCCGGCGTTTCACAATCGGGGTCGTCACGGAGACCTACAATAATCACCCTGGCTTTTTCTATTCGGCATTTTATTTCATTCGTAAGATCCCACTTGGCATCTAAATTATGTAGAACCCTAATATACGGTCTTGTTGACTCTCTCCAGAAACACTCCTTCGACATTGCATGTCAATCCATCAGACTTGCAGATATTCATGTATTTTGTTATTTGATATTCAATTTTAAACCGTATTTATTACACCATTCGGTCACTCTGTTGATGAGTATCTGCAATCCATCTCTACTGTCTCCCACAAGTACAGTGTCATCTGCATAATGCAGATTATTTAACAAGACTCCGCTAACTTAAATCCCCTTTTCGGTTCCTGCTAATACTTCTTCAAATATTTACAACACAATCTACAATACTCAGCTGCTAGGGATTTCCATCGGGAAATTCTACTATGAAATTCCGGTGAAACTAGTCTTCATAAACGTTGACAAATGAATGACATGGATTACACGACCCATGTTCAATGTATTTTTTTTTTCAATAGCGGATAGTATTCTTGTTTACTTAGTACATGCTCAAAATATTATACAACGCCTTTCGGCGTTTTTTTTTAAGCCTACGTACTTGCAAGCAAAACGCGTTGGACTTGTTGGCAATAACTTTTTGGCAATGGACTTGTTGGCAAAAAACATATTTTCAGCTTGATGAAATATAAGACAACAGTAAGTTCTTCTTTCGATATTTCATTTCTGACTGTGTCTCCCCTAGAACTCGTTATGCCACCCAAAAAGCAGAATTTTGAATTTTTGAAACTCCCTTGGGAGAGTCTGGGCCTCCCAAGAAGGCTATGTGGACCCAGGTTGAGAAACGCTGCGCTAGAGAATCGAGGTTTTTTTTCTGTTGTTCTCAGAATTATTTTGTCGGTCCTGCCGAAGTCTGATAATGAATACTTTGGTCACGTAATGTGACACCCCGAAAAATATGAAAAACCCTGCATCTCTTTATCCGAGGAAAGAGCGAAAAGTGCGAAAAGAGAGGCCCCGAATGAAGAAGGACGTCCTGGCTGAAAAACCCGAGGCAGTAGTTCAACCAAAATACCACTACACTGTTCCGGGCAGCAGCCAACAAAGTCATCATTAGAAACATGATTGCCAACGTCCGGTAACGGATAAGACACTAAAAGAAGAAGGCTATATGGATGCGAAACGGGATTTCTTCTTCATGCCAATTTTTCCACCCCTTTAAATCCGCCGCCCCTGGGCAAATACCCAGATTGCCACCCCCAAGATGTGAGTCAGTGCATCGTTTCGTAAGTATATTTTGCGTGCACTTTTTCACATTTCGTAAGCCGAATTCGTCAACTGTGTTTGTACAAAGTTCATATTTTGAAATTCAAAATATTGACAAAATGCATTTTTGGTACATTTTTTAGGTCAAAACAATACGACAGTGCATATGTGGATATTTTGACATTAAATGTTGAAATATACAACAATTGACATTTTTTCCCTATAAATTTCCTAGTACTTGCCATATCAATTCATTACCAAAGTCACTGTCCGTCTCTGAAGAAATTAAAAAGTGAGTAGCTTTGTTATACCTTTCGTAATAAATATTTATACTTATTATAGTATGTATGTATATACATATAATAATATTATTTATTGTATTTACTTTAGATTTGGCAGTGTTCTTCTCAACCTGAAAGATGGGGATATGTACGAAGACCAGATTCGGATCCAAAGAGTCATCTGTTGGTAGTTCTTTTGCAAAGGACCCTCCACCACCCACTACGGAAGAAATACCTCGCCCTCCACCACCTAGGCCTGGTTTTAAAATTCACCCCGCAACTCCCCCTGCTGCACAGTTGACATGGAAATATGGAGCCTAATGTTCGAAGATACATTCTTCGTTTTAATGATATATATATTTGCATATAAATTTAAAAGATTTTTCGAGGCTCAATAAATTTGTGAAAAATTTAAAATATCTATTTTTTAATTAGACCATCCACCTTAATCTATTGACACTTATTACAACTACGAATATAGACGAGAAAATGACAGAATATATTGAAATACAAAGAGATTGAAACAAGGATGCATACTATCCGCAATTATCTTCAATCTATAATCCGAAACATCTACATATTTTAAGAAGAATAAGCAAGAGCCGAAGAGAGGATTAAAGTTAGCGGAGTCTCGTTAAATAATTAATCTGCATTATGAAGATGACACTGTACTTATGGCAGACAGTAGAGATGGATTGCAGATACTCATCAACAGAGTGACCGAATGGTGTAATAAATACGGTTTAAAATTAAATATCAAAAAACAAATTTCATGAATATCTGCAAATCTGATGGATTGACATGCAATGTCGAAGGAGTGCTTCTGGAGAGAGTCAACAAGGCCGTATATCTGGGTTGTACATACTTTAGATGCCAAGTGGGAGCATACGACTGAAATAAAATGCCGAATAGAAAAAGCCAGGGTAACTATTGCATGTACATATGTAGCCGTGATTTATCCATGAAAACCCGTATGAGGATAGTGAGATGCTATGTATTTTCAGTTCAGTATAAGAATACCCAGTGGAAGCGTAGACCCCCAGTGAAACCATTATGAAAAAATAGAAACATTTTAAATGTGGGTCTACAAAAGAATGCTACGTATATATGTAAGTTTACAAATGAGTTTGTTTTGTCTCGAATGAAGAAAACAAAAGAGTCATGCATCCTGGCTGCTCAAGTCTGATAATGAATACTTTGGTCACGGAATGCGACACCCCGAAACATATCAACTCCTGTTATGTTTCCATTATCCAAGGAAATATGTCCGAAAGGAGAGGCCCGGGAAGAAGAAGGACGTCCTGGCTGAAAAACCTGAGGCAGTGATGGAGGGCGAGGTACATAGATCTTCATTAGTGGGTGGCGACGGGTCCTTTGCAACATTAGTTGAATCTTCGGATCCGCAAATTTCACAATAAATGGCAAAATATCTGCATATGCACTGTTGTATTGTTTTGACCTAAAAAATGTACCAAAAATGCATTTTGTGAATATTTTTAATTTCAACATATGAACCTACAAACATAGTTGACGAATTCAGCTTACGAAATGTGAAAAAGTGCACGCAGAATATATTTACGAAACGATGCACTGACTCACAAGCCTGGATCTGGGGGGTGGCAAACTGGGCATTTGCCAAGGGGTGGCGGATTTAAAGGGGCGACAAATGTTAGCATAAAGAAGAAATCTTCAGACTTTCCGTTTCGCATCCATATAGTAGTCTTCTTCTTTCAGTGGCTTATTCGTTACCGAACGTTTGCAATCATGTTTCCAATGATGACTTTGTTGGCTGCAATGGTATTTTGGTTGAACCACTGCCTCAGGTTTTTCAGCCAGGACGTTCTTCTTTTTCCCGGGCCTCTCCTTTCGCACATATTTCCTGGGATGATGAGATGCAAGGGTTGATATGTTTCGGGGTGTCGCATTGCGTGACTAAAGTATTCAAGTTTTCGAATCTCGATGCTCTTGGCGATTTCTTTTGTTTTCTTCATTCGAGACAAAACACACTCATTTGTAACCTTTTATGTTCAGCTTATCTGTAGCATTATTCTGTAGACCCATATTTCAACCGTTTCTATTTTTTCATAATGGTTTCAGTGAGGGTTCACGCTTCCACTGGGTATAAGAGAACTGAGAACATAGCATCTCACTCTCCTCATACGGGTTTTCAGGGATAAATCACGGCTACATACATACATACAATAGTTTATATAATAATAGCTTTTTATATACCTCTTATGCATTTCACATGGTTTTCGTGTAAGTGGTAATTTTTTATTCTATTAGGCATTTTATTTCAGTCGTATGCTCCCACTTGGCATCTAAAGGACAACCCAGATATACGGTCTTCTTGACTCTCTCCAGAAGCACTCCTTCGACATTGCATGTCAATTCATCACATTTGCAGATATTCATGAATTTTGTATTTATTACACCATTCGGTCACTCTGGTCGCGGCTGATCTTTATTGAATAATCAACCGAGCACAATGATTGATCTCTCCTTCTTAACAATAATATTCCCGTAGATGTAGTTTATCTTGACTTTGAAAAAGCCTTTGATAGAGTTCCTATCGATCGGCTTTTACTAAAACTCGAGCATATATATATAGGTGTAAGAGGACGGCTACTTGACTGGATCAGATTATTTTTAAAGTCAAGATAACCCATGTCTTTCCTACAAAATATACAAACATTCCATTGATTACGTCCAACATCAATTAGAGCTTGGTATCATCACCACTTTCGACCTAAAATGGTCCTCTTATATTAACCATATTGTGAACAAATGTTATTCTTTTTTGTATGTTATAAAACGTGTATTCAATTTTCCGTATTCAACTTAACTATATTATCAAATATTTAAAAAATTTTTATCGGACCTAAACTTTTATCAGACCTAAACTAAAAAAAGGTATTTTCAAAGTCAAGATAGACTACATCTACGGGAATATTATTGTTAAGAAGAAGAGATCAATCGTTGTGCTCGGTTAAAATATTACTCAGTACTGATCGGCCTTTTATAAAACCATGTTGCCATATAGCGGTCACCGTGACGAGACAGAATGTTAAATGACAGAAAACGCAAATATCGGAAGGCAAAGATCGAAAATCGAAAGATCTTAAATCGAAAGATCAAAAAAAAAAAGGTGCATGGTAAACGGTACATACTCACGTACATACTCACTTAATTTGCGCGAGCAGGATATAACGGTAACAAGAGGAACAGGCTTTTCCTCCCGTATTAATGTGCGCGCGCAAAATACGTGAGGAAAAGCATGCTCCTCTTGTTCCTGTTGTATCCTGCTCGCGCAAATTAAGTGAGTATGTACCGTTTACCATGTACCATTTTTTTTTTATCTTTCGACTTAAGATCTTTCGATTTTCGATCTTTGCCTTCCGATATTTGCGTTTTCTGTCATTTAACATTCTGTCTCGTCACGTAGACCCGGCATATAGATAATAGTCGATTGAGAGGCGATGTTGATTTCTAAACATTTTAGCAATATGGATGAAAGACTGGTAGGACGATAATTAGTAGCTTCTAATTTGTTTCCCTTTTTGTAGATAGGAATTATGAAGTTTTCCATTCTTTGGGTGTAAAAGAAGTTTTAAAATATTCATTGAAAAGTTTGAAGAAGGAACAGGATATGGAAAGAGCTGTTTTTTTTTAAAACGAGCGAAGCTATGTCATCATTACCAAGGGCGGAGTTGTCACCCAGGTTGTGTAAAACCTCGAAAACGACTTTTTCAGAAATCATTATATTATTAATTAATGTAGAATTTCGGGACAAGTTAGGAAACATCGGCAGATATGTAGAGTCTTCTTTGATGATTGAGTTGCTAAAGGCCTTAGCAAAAGTGTTGGCTACTAAGATAGGGTCTGTTATAAGTTCTTTGTTTTCGTTCATGATTGTGGACACTACGATTTTAAATTTTAGATTAGAGTTGAAATATTCAAAAAAAAGATTTGCAATCGCCAGAAACAATTAAAAATTCAAAGTCACGCTATGAGTTTCTTTTGTATTCGATGTAAATTTGAATGGTTTAGGGAAAGGAAAAAATTTTCGTTTATGGTTATTATATGGCTATTATAAATAGGAACAATATTTTGTTTGAACAAACATTTGTAATATGATAAAAATAGTATTAGTTGCGAGTTCTAAAAATGACCAATCGCTCTTGATAAAGAGTTCGTTTAATTTCTCATAGTCGGCTATTTTTAAGTTACACTTTAAGAAAGGATCAGTTAGAGGTTTACATTGTGACTTATTACACCATTGGATCAAAGAGTTCATTTTACTATCACATATATGGGTAGATACGACAAACTAAGGATATAGACGATAAAGATCTGCGAATAATCGCGAATTGCGAACTGGCAACAAAAAATCCTTGTCAAAGTGGACGAAAAAATGACAGAATATATCGACATACGAAGCGAGTTAGACAAGGATTCATACTTTCCTCAATGATCTTCAATTTATACTCAATGATATGAAAAAATATTTTAAGAAGAATAAGCAAGAGCCGAAGAGAAGATTATAGTTGGCTACATATGTATGGACATTACATCCTCTTTAATCAAATTATCTTGGCAACAATAATTTATCTAATTTAAATTTATATACTAATATGCTCTCTTTCAAGGTTTTATTCACGTTCATACAATCCCATTCATTCAACATATATTTTATACTAGTTAATCTATTGACAGTTATAGATACTACAAACTACGGATATATGTAGACGAAAAAGATCTCCGAATGTTGCGAATCTACACTGGCAACGAAAAACTGTCTAAGTGAACGAGAAAATGACAGAATAAATCGAAATACAAAGGGAGTGAGACAAGGATGCATACTATCCCTAGTGATCTTCAATCTATACTTTGAAACATCTACATATTTGAAGAAGAATAAGCAGGCGTCGAAGAGGGGATTAAAGTTAGCGGAGTCTCATTAAATAATCTGCATTAGGCAAATGACACTGTACTTGTGGAAGACAGTAGAGATGGATTGCAGATACTCATCAACAGGGTGACCAAATGGTGTAATTAATACGGTTTACAATTAAATATCAAAAAATAAAATTCATGAATATCTGCAAATCTCATGGATTGACATGCGATGTCGAAGGAGTGCCTGTGGAGAGAGTCAACAAGACCGTATATCTGGGTTATACTTTAAATGCCAAGTGGGATCATACGACTGAAATAAAATGTCGAATAGAAAAAGCCAGGGTGACTTTTATTCAGCTAAAAATAGTAGTATGTAGCCTTGATTTATCCCTGAAAACCCGTGTGAGGATAGTGAGATGCTATGTATTCTCAGTTCTCTTATACGTCGTATAAGCGTGGACCCTCACTGAAACCATGATGAAACTATATAAACATTTGAAATTTGAGTCTACAGAAGAATGTTACGTATAAGCTGAACATATGTTTAAGGTTACAAATGAGTGTGTTTTGTCTCGAATGAAGAAAACAAAAGAAATCGAAACATATCAACTTCTGCATTTCATTATCCAAGGAAATATGTCCGAAAGGAGAGGCACGGGAAGAAGAAGGTCGTCCTGGCTGAAAAACCTGAGGCAGTGGTTCAACCAAAATACCACTTCACTACACTACCGGGCAGCAGCCAACAAAGTCATCATTGGAAATATGATTGCAAACGTCTGGTAACGGAAAAGGCACTAAAAGAAGAAGACTACATATGTACATATGTATATGGATGCGAAATGGGAACTCTGAAGATTTCTTCTTTATGCCAATATTTGTGGCCCCTTTAAATCCGCCACCCCTTGGCAAATGCCCAGTTTGCCACCCCCTAGATCTAGGCTTGTGAGTCAGTGCATCGTTTCGTAAATATATTCTGCGTGCACTTTTTCACATTTCGTAAGCTGAATTCGTCAACTATGTTTGTACATAGGTTCATATGTTGAAATTAAAAATATTCACAACATGCATTTTTGGTACATTTTTCAGGTTAAAACAATACAACAGTGCATATGTAGATATTTTGCCATTTATTGTGAAATTTGCGGATCCGAAGATTCAACTAATGTTGCAAAGGACCCGTCGCCACCCACTAATGAAGATCTATGTAACTCGCCCTCCATCAACTAAGCCTGGTTTTAAAATTCAACACAAAACTCCCCCTGCTGCACAGTAGACATGGAGATGATTTCGAAGTATAACCAACTTTGAAAAAGCATGCTGAGAAATAGACAAAGAGAATCTGATTATCTCAAATATGGTCAGTTGACCTGATTATCTCAAATAGGTACCCTGGATATGTTCAGTGTCCGAATGTCTACTATCTATGTACCGGACATACATATGTATATATGGGATTATGTACATACATATGTATGCACACATGCACGTACAGATGTGTCGAAATGGAAAAAAATGGAAAAGGTGGATGGTCTGATTAAAAAATAGATATTTTAAATTTTTCACAAATTTATTGAGCCTTGAAAAATCTCATAAATTTAAATGCAAATATCATTAAATGTATCATTAAAACAAAGAATGTATCTTCGAACATTAGGCTCCATATCTCCATGTCTCCATATCTCTATGGAGTTGGGGGTTCAATCACAATGATAGGTGGTAGAGGGGTTGGTGGGATTGAAAGTGGAGGTGGTCTTAAAATCTCGGTCATTGACTCTTCAGTTCCAAATCTTGTCTTTTTACATATCCCCATCTTTCAGGTAGAGAAGAACACTGCCAAATCTAAAGTAAATACAATGAAATATATGAAATATATAAGTATATTTATTACTAAAGGTATAAGAAAGCTACTCACTTGTGGATTTCCTCAGAGATGGACAGTGACTTTGGTAATGAATTGACATGACAATTACTAGGAAATTTATAGGGAAAAAATGTCGATTGTTGCATATTTCAACATTTTATGTCAAAATATCTACATATGCACTATCGTATTGTTTTGACCTAAAAAATGTACCAAAAATGCATTTTATCAATATTTTGAATTTCAAAATATGAACTTTGTACAAACACAGTTGACGAATTCGGCTTACGAAATGTGAAAAAGTGCACGCACACTATATTTACGAAACGATGCACTGACTCACAAGCCTAGATCTAGGGGGTGGCAAACTGGGCATTTGCCCGGGGGTGGCGGATTTAAAGGGGCGACAAATATTGGCATAAAGAAGAAATCTTCACAATACCCGTTTTGCATCCATATAGTCTTCTTCTTTTAGTGCCTTATCCGTTACCGGAAGTTTGCAATCATGTTTCCAATGATTACTTTGTTTACTGCTATCTGGAACACGGGAAGAAGAAGGTCGTCCTGGCTGAAAAACCTGAGGCAGTGGTTCAACCAAAATACCACTACACTGTTCCAGATAGCAGTCAACAAAGTCATCATTGGAAACATGATTGCAAACTTCCGGTAACGGATAAGGCACTAAAAGAAGAAGACTATATGGATGCGAAACAGGAACTCTGAAGATTTCTACTTTATGCCAATATTTGTCGCCCCTTTAAATCCGCCACCCCTTGGCAAATGCCCTGTTTGCCACCCCCAAGATCTAGGCTTGTGAGTCAGTGCATCGTTTCGTAAATATTTTTTGCGTGCACTTTTTCACATTTCGTAAGCCGAATTCATATGTACAAAGTTCATATGTTGAAATTCAAAATATTGATAAAATGCATTTTTGGTACATTTTTTAGGTCAAAGCAATACGATAGTGCATATGTAGATATTTTGACATATATTGTGAAATTTGCAACAATCGACACTTTTTCCCTATAAATTTTGTATTACTTGCCATATCAATTCATTACCAAAGTCACTGTCCGTCTCTAAGGAAATTAAAAAGTGAGTAGCTTTGGTATACCTTCCGTTATATATATATATATATTGCTGTCGGTTCCCTCATCACTGAGGATCGTGACTATGATGTCCGGTCAACCAGCTTCTTCCATTGAGTTCTTAATTCGGCCAGGCGAAGACTTGCTACCTTGGAAGCGCCCGTCACTGCAGATACTTGGTCAGTCCAGGGGGATGTGGGGGATCTGCCTCTGCTTCTTCTGCCTTCGACGTTACCAACCACAACCAACCGCTCCAGGCTCTTCTCACCTCTTCGTGCAATGTGGCCGAACAACCGCAATATAGTTGACAGTCTATCCTTGATTTTTAATTCTTCAAGAAAAGACACATTTGTGCGTTTGTCGGTCCAAGTCAAGCGCAGTAGCCATCTCCAGGACCACATCTCGAAGGCATCGATTCTCTGTCTCGAAGGCACCGCCGCCTTCATGGTCCACGTCTCGACTCCATAAAGGCAGACAGAAAAGACGAGACTCTTCACGAGACGGATTTTGACAGCAGTTGTAATGGCTCTTTTCTTCCAAATCTTCGTTAGTTGTGACATTGCCGATTTTGCTAATGTAATCCGGCGCCGTATTTCCAATTCGCTGCCCCCGTTGATAGATATGAGTGACCCCAAATAGACAAAATTATCAACCAGCTCTATACCGCTTAAAGCTGAGTTGTTGTTTTGCAGCTGTTGGTGACGGTCAATTATCATAATTTTTGTTTTGGGGTGGTTTATATGGAGGCCAAGCACATTACTCTCTGTCTCAACACGACGGATCATTTCGGCCATTTCTTCATGATTATAAGCTATGAGCGTTGTGTCATCCGCATACCGAAGATTGGATAGTTTTTTTCCACCAATGGACACTCCACCCTTCCAACCATCCAGTGCTCTACGCATTATATACTCTCCATATATATATTAAATAGGTCTGGAGATAATATACACCCTTGCCTTACTGCACGTTGTACTCGAAAATTTGTCAAGTTTAGCGAATTGATTCGAACTACTGCATTGTTATCATTATACAAGTTATATATTATTTTTACAAGATGTATGGGGACTCCCATGTCCAGTAGAACTTTCCACAGATAGTCCCTGTTCACAAAGTCAAAAGTTAAGCCAGTTTGTTTAAGTCTTTTACGTTATTTTATCGTAACCCAAGTTGAATCAGAGATGAAAGACTTACGATGTTCATTTTGCGGTGTTTGATGTTTTCTGGCATACCGAATTATGAGATCTTTAAAAATTTTCCAAGACTCTTCTACATCTAAATTAGGATTTATTTGGAATTCTGCATCTTTTTCTCTGATTACATTACCAAAATTAATTACATCATCATTGGTGAGTTTAATTGCTTTATTTTGATGTCTTTTAATAATTTTCAATTTCAGTCGAAATTTAGCAACAAGTATGGTCAGATCCGCAATCTGCACCTGGATATGTTTTGACGTTATGTATCGATGATTTCCATCTAGAATTTATTTATATATATTCCACCTTTCTACCATACTCCACCTTTCGTAATAAATATACTTATATATATATATATACATATAATAATATTATTTATTGTATTTACTTTAGATTTAGCGGTGTTCTTCTCAACCTGAAAGATGGGTATATGTACGAAGACCAGATTCGGATCCCAAGATTCAACTGTTGGTATTTATTCTGCAAAGGCCCCGCCGCCACCCAATACTGAAGATCTCCCTCACCCTCCACCACCTAGGCCTTGTTTTCAAATTAACCCCGCAACTCCCCCTGCTGCACAGTAGACATGGAGATATGGAGCTATATCTTCGAAGATACATTCTTCATCTTAATGATATATTTGCACATAAATATAATTTGCACGTAATCTATAATTGGGTCAGATGTTTTTTTGTTATATTTATTCTACATCTGAGGCCTGTTGATTTTTCAATAAATAAATTCATAAGATTTTTCGAGGCTCAATAAATTTGTGAGAAATTTTAAAGATCTATTATTTAATTAGACCACCCACATTTTCCACTTTTGTCGACACATATTTACGTGCATATGTATGTAGATATGTGCGTACATTCTCCCATATACGTAGATCATAGATATTCGGACAATGAATATATCCGGCAAATTCCAAGTTACGGTGAATCTTTTTCCATTAGTGGAAATATACACATTTATATACATATATATACATATTTATATATGTGCATATAATCCAGAATGTTCATGCAGTTTTCACTGTATTTCGCAATATAGAACGAAGTTCTTTAAGCGCAATCGTTTAAGCGCCTTTGCCAGTCATCTTCTTTAATTTTAAAAGAGGCACGTACACGCAAAATATACATATTTACGAAACGATGCACCGACTCACAAGTCTGGATCTAGGGGGTGGCAAACTGGGCATTTGCCCAGGGGTGGCGGATTTAAAGGGGCGACAAATGTAAGCATAAAGAAGAAATCTTCAGACTTCCCGTTTCGCATCCATATAGTAGTCTTCTTCTTTCAGTGGCTTATTCGTTACCGAACGTTTGCAATCATGTTTCCAATGATGACTTTGTTGGCTGCAATGGTATTTTGGTTGAACCACTGCCTCAGGTTTTTCAGATAGGACGTTCTTCTTCTTCCCGGGCCTCTCCTTTCGCACATATTTCCTGGGATGATGAGATGCAAGGGTTGATATGTTTCGGGGAGTCGCATTGCGTGACTAAAGTATTCGAGTTTTCGAATCTCGATGCTCTTGGCGATTTCTTTTGTTTTCTTCATTCGAGACAAAACACACTCATTTGTAACCTTTTATGTTCAGCTTATCTGTAGCATTATTCTGTATACCCATATTTCAACTGTTTCTATGTTTTCATAATAGTTTCAGTGAGGGTTCACGCTTCCACTGCGTATGAGAGAACTGAGAATACATAGCATCTCACTATCCTCATTCGGGTTTTCAGGGATAAATCTCGGCTACATAATCGTTTACCATGCACCCTTTTTTTTGATCTTTCGACTTAAGATCTTTCGATTTTCGATCTTTGCCTTCCGATGTTTGCGTTTTCCGGCGTTTCACAATCGGGGTCGTCACGGAGACCTACAATAATCACCCTGGCTTTTTCTATTCGGCATTTTATTTCATTCGTAAGATCCCACTTGGCATCTAAATTATGTAGAACCCTAATATACGGTCTTGTTGACTCTCTCCAGAAACACTCCTTCGACATTGCATGTCAATCCATCAGACTTGCAGATATTCATGTATTTTGTTATTTGATATTCAATTTTAAACCGTATTTATTACACCATTCGGTCACTCTGTTGATGAGTATCTGCAATCCATCTCTACTGTCTCCCACAAGTACAGTGTCATCTGCATAATGCAGATTATTTAACAAGACTCCGCTAACTTAAATCCCCTTTTCGGTTCCTGCTAATACTTCTTCAAATATTTACAACACAATCTACAATACTCAGCTGCTAGGGATTTCCATCGGGAAATTCTACTATGAAATTCCGGTGAAACTAGTCTTCATAAACGTTGACAAATGAATGACATGGATTACACGACCCATGTTCAATGTATTTTTTTTTCAATAGCGGATAGTATTCTTGTTTACTTAGTACATGCTCAAAATATTATACAACGCCTTTCGGCGTTTTTTTTTAAGCCTACGTACTTGCAAGCAAAACGCGTTGGACTTGTTGGCAATAACTTTTTGGCAATGGACTTGTTGGCAAAAAACATATTTTCAGCTTGATGAAATATAAGACAACAGTAAGTTCTTCTTTCGATATTTTATTTCTGACTGTGTCTCCCCTAGAACTCGTTATGCCACCCAAAAAGCAGAATTTTGAATTTTTGAAACTCCCTTGGGAGAGTCTGGGCCTCCCAAGAAGGCTATGTGGACCCAGGTTGAGAAACGCTGCGCTAGAGAATCGAGGTTTTTTTTCTGTTGTTCTCAGAATTATTTTGTCGGTCCTGCCGAAGTCTGATAATGAATACTTTGGTCACGTAATGTGACACCCCGAAAAATATGAAAAACCCTGCATCTCTTTATCCGAGGAAAGAGCGAAAAGTGCGAAAAGAGAGGCCCCGAATGAAGAAGGACGTCCTGGCTGAAAAACCCGAGGCAGTAGTTCAACCAAAATACCACTACACTGTTCCGGGCAGCAGCCAACAAAGTCATCATTAGAAACATGATTGCCAACGTCCGGTAACGGATAAGACACTAAAAGAAGAAGGCTATATGGATGCGAAACGGGATTTCTTCTTCATGCCAATTTTTCCACCCCTTTAAATCCGCCGCCCCTGGGCAAATACCCAGATTGCCACCCCCAAGATGTGAGTCAGTGCATCGTTTCGTAAGTATATTTTGCGTGCACTTTTTCACATTTCGTAAGCCGAATTCGTCAACTGTGTTTGTACAAAGTTCATATTTTGAAATTCAAAATATTGACAAAATGCATTTTTGGTACATTTTTTAGGTCAAAACAATACGACAGTGCATATGTGGATATTTTGACATTAAATGTTGAAATATACAACAATTGACATTTTTTCCCTATAAATTTCCTAGTACTTGCCATATCAATTCATTACCAAAGTCACTGTCCGTCTCTGAAGAAATTAAAAAGTGAGTAGCTTTGTTATACCTTTCGTAATAAATATTTATACTTATTATAGTATGTATGTATATACATATAATAATATTATTTATTGTATTTACTTTAGATTTGGCAGTGTTCTTCTCAACCTGAAAGATGGGGATATGTACGAAGACCAGATTCGGATCCAAAGAGTCATCTGTTGGTAGTTCTTTTGCAAAGGACCCTCCACCACCCACTACGGAAGAAATACCTCGCCCTCCACCACCTAGGCCTGGTTTTAAAATTCACCCCGCAACTCCCCCTGCTGCACAGTTGACATGGAAATATGGAGCCTAATGTTCGAAGATACATTCTTCGTTTTAATGATATATATATTTGCATATAAATTTAAAAGATTTTTCGAGGCTCAATAAATTTGTGAAAAATTTAAAATATCTATTTTTTAATTAGACCATCCACCTTAATCTATTGACACTTATTACAACTACGAATATAGACGAGAAAATGACAGAATATATTGAAATACAAAGAGATTGAAACAAGGATGCATACTATCCGCAATTATCTTCAATCTATAATCCGAAACATCTACATATTTTAAGAAGAATAAGCAAGAGCCGAAGAGAGGATTAAAGTTAGCGGAGTCTCGTTAAATAATTAATCTGCATTATGAAGATGACACTGTACTTATGGCAGACAGTAGAGATGGATTGCAGATACTCATCAACAGAGTGACCGAATGGTGTAATAAATACGGTTTAAAATTAAATATCAAAAAACAAATTTCATGAATATCTGCAAATCTGATGGATTGACATGCAATGTCGAAGGAGTGCTTCTGGAGAGAGTCAACAAGGCCGTATATCTGGGTTGTACATACTTTAGATGCCAAGTGGGAGCATACGACTGAAATAAAATGCCGAATAGAAAAAGCCAGGGTAACTATTGCATGTACATATGTAGCCGTGATTTATCCATGAAAACCCGTATGAGGATAGTGAGATGCTATGTATTTTCAGTTCAGTATAAGAATACCCAGTGGAAGCGTAGACCCCCAGTGAAACCATTATGAAAAAATAGAAACATTTTAAATGTGGGTCTACAAAAGAATGCTACGTATATATGTAAGTTTACAAATGAGTTTGTTTTGTCTCGAATGAAGAAAACAAAAGAGTCATGCATCCTGGCTGCTCAAGTCTGATAATGAATACTTTGGTCACGGAATGCGACACCCCGAAACATATCAACTCCTGTTATGTTTCCATTATCCAAGGAAATATGTCCGAAAGGAGAGGCCCGGGAAGAAGAAGGACGTCCTGGCTGAAAAACCTGAGGCAGTGATGGAGGGCGAGGTACATAGATCTTCATTAGTGGGTGGCGACGGGTCCTTTGCAACATTAGTTGAATCTTCGGATCCGCAAATTTCACAATAAATGGCAAAATATCTGCATATGCACTGTTGTATTGTTTTGACCTAAAAAATGTACCAAAAATGCATTTTGTGAATATTTTTAATTTCAACATATGAACCTACAAACATAGTTGACTTAGCTGACATAGCTTACGAAATGTGAAAAAGTGCACGCAGAATATATTTACGAAACGATGCACTGACTCACAAGCCTGGATCTGGGGGGTGGCAAACTGGGCATTTGCCAAGGGGTGGCGGATTTAAAGGGGCGACAAATGTTAGCATAAAGAAGAAATCTTCAGACTTTCCGTTTCGCATCCATATAGTAGTCTTCTTCTTTCAGTGGCTTATTCGTTACCGAACGTTTGCAATCATGTTTCCAATGATGACTTTGTTGGCTGCAATGGTATTTTGGTTGAACCACTGCCTCAGGTTTTTCAGCCAGGACGTTCTTCTTTTTCCCGGGCCTCTCCTTTCGCACATATTTCCTGGGATGATGAGATGCAAGGGTTGATATGTTTCGGGGTGTCGCATTGCGTGACTAAAGTATTCAAGTTTTCGAATCTCGATGCTCTTGGCGATTTCTTTTGTTTTCTTCATTCGAGACAAAACACACTCATTTGTAACCTTTTATGTTCAGCTTATCTGTAGCATTATTCTGTAGACCCATATTTCAACCGTTTCTATTTTTTCATAATGGTTTCAGTGAGGGTTCACGCTTCCACTGGGTATAAGAGAACTGAGAACATAGCATCTCACTCTCCTCATACGGGTTTTCAGGGATAAATCACGGCTACATACATACATACAATAGTTTATATAATAATAGCTTTTTATATACCTCTTATGCATTTCACATGGTTTTCGTGTAAGTGGTAATTTTTTATTCTATTAGGCATTTTATTTCAGTCGTATGCTCCCACTTGGCATCTAAAGGACAACCCAGATATACGGTCTTCTTGACTCTCTCCAGAAGCACTCCTTCGACATTGCATGTCAATTCATCACATTTGCAGATATTCATGAATTTTGTATTTATTACACCATTCGGTCACTCTGGTCGCGGCTGATCTTTATTGAATAATCAACCGAGCACAATGATTGATCTCTCCTTCTTAACAATAATATTCCCGTAGATGTAGTTTATCTTGACTTTGAAAAAGCCTTTGATAGAGTTCCTATCGATCGGCTTTTACTAAAACTCGAGCATATATATATAGGTGTAAGAGGACGGCTACTTGACTGGATCAGATTATTTTTAAAGTCAAGATAACCCATGTCTTTCCTACAAAATATACAAACATTCCATTGATTACGTCCAACATCAATTAGAGCTTGGTATCATCACCACTTTCGACCTAAAATGGTCCTCTTATATTAACCATATTGTGAACAAATGTTATTCTTTTTTGTATGTTATAAAACGTGTATTCAATTTTCCGTATTCAACTTAACTATATTATCAAATATTTAAAAAAATTTTATCGGACCTAAACTTTTATCAGACCTAAACTAAAAAAAGGTATTTTCAAAGTCAAGATAGACTACATCTACGGGAATATTATTGTTAAGAAGAAGAGATCAATCGTTGTGCTCGGTTAAAATATTACTCAGTACTGATCGGCCTTTTATAAAACCATGTTGCCATATAGCGGTCACCGTGACGAGACAGAATGTTAAATGACAGAAAACGCAAATATCGGAAGGCAAAGATCGAAAATCGAAAGATCTTAAATCGAAAGATCAAAAAAAAAAAGGTGCATGGTAAACGGTACATACTCACGTACATACTCACTTAATTTGCGCGAGCAGGATATAACGGTAACAAGAGGAACACAAGAGGAACAGGCTTTTCCTCCCGTATTAATGTGCGCGCGCAAAATACGTGAGGAAAAGCATGCTCCTCTTGTTCCTGTTGTATCCTGCTCGCGCAAATTAAGTGAGTATGTACCGTTTACCATGTACCATTTTTTTTTTATCTTTCGACTTAAGATCTTTCGATTTTCGATCTTTGCCTTCCGATATTTGCGTTTTCTGTCATTTAACATTCTGTCTCGTCACGTAGACCCGGCATATAGATAATAGTCGATTGAGAGGCGATGTTGATTTCTAAACATTTTAGCAATATGGATGAAAGACTGGTAGGACGATAATTAGTAGCTTCTAATTTGTTTCCCTTTTTGTAGATAGGAATTATGAAGTTTTCCATTCTTTGGGTGTAAAAGAAGTTTTAAAATATTCATTGAAAAGTTTGAAGAAGGAACAGGATATGGAAAGAGCTGTTTTTTTTTAAAACGAGCGAAGCTATGTCATCATTACCAAGGGCGGAGTTGTCACCCAGGTTGTGTAAAACCTCGAAAACGACTTTTTCAGAAATCATTATATTATTAATTAATGTAGAATTTCGGGACAAGTTAGGAAACATCGGCAGATATGTAGAGTCTTCTTTGATGATTGAGTTGCTAAAGGCCTTAGCAAAAGTGTTGGCTACTAAGATAGGGTCTGTTATAAGTTCTTTGTTTTCGTTCATGATTGTGGACACTACGATTTTAAATTTTAGATTAGAGTTGAAATATTCAAAAAAAAGATTTGCAATCGCCAGAAACAATTAAAAATTCAAAGTCACGCTATGAGTTTCTTTTGTATTCGATGTAAATTTGAATGGTTTAGGGAAAGGAAAAAATTTTCGTTTATGGTTATTATATGGCTATTATAAATAGGAACAATATTTTGTTTGAACAAACATTTGTAATATGATAAAAATAGTATTAGTTGCGAGTTCTAAAAATGACCAATCGCTCTTGATAAAGAGTTCGTTTAATTTCTCATAGTCGGCTATTTTTAAGTTACACTTTAAGAAAGGATCAGTTAGAGGTTTACATTGTGACTTATTACACCATTGGATCAAAGAGTTCATTTTACTATCACATATATGGGTAGATACGACAAACTAAGGATATAGACGATAAAGATCTGCGAATAATCGCGAATTGCGAACTGGCAACAAAAAATCCTTGTCAAAGTGGACGAAAAAATGACAGAATATATCGACATACGAAGCGAGTTAGACAAGGATTCATACTTTCCTCAATGATCTTCAATTTATACTCAATGATATGAAAAAATATTTTAAGAAGAATAAGCAAGAGCCGAAGAGAAGATTATAGTTGGCTACATATGTATGGACATTACATCCTCTTTAATCAAATTATCTTGGCAACAATAATTTATCTAATTTAAATTTATATACTAATATGCTCTCTTTCAAGGTTTTATTCACGTTCATACAATCCCATTCATTCAACATATATTTTATACTAGTTAATCTATTGACAGTTATAGATACTACAAACTACGGATATATGTAGACGAAAAAGATCTCCGAATGTTGCGAATCTACACTGGCAACGAAAAACTGTCTAAGTGAACGAGAAAATGACAGAATAAATCGAAATACAAAGGGAGTGAGACAAGGATGCATACTATCCCTAGTGATCTTCAATCTATACTTTGAAACATCTACATATTTGAAGAAGAATAAGCAGGCGTCGAAGAGGGGATTAAAGTTAGCGGAGTCTCATTAAATAATCTGCATTAGGCAAATGACACTGTACTTGTGGAAGACAGTAGAGATGGATTGCAGATACTCATCAACAGGGTGACCAAATGGTGTAATTAATACGGTTTACAATTAAATATCAAAAAATAAAATTCATGAATATCTGCAAATCTCATGGATTGACATGCGATGTCGAAGGAGTGCCTGTGGAGAGAGTCAACAAGACCGTATATCTGGGTTATACTTTAAATGCCAAGTGGGATCATACGACTGAAATAAAATGTCGAATAGAAAAAGCCAGGGTGACTTTTATTCAGCTAAAAATAGTAGTATGTAGCCTTGATTTATCCCTGAAAACCCGTGTGAGGATAGTGAGATGCTATGTATTCTCAGTTCTCTTATACGTCGTATAAGCGTGGACCCTCACTGAAACCATGATGAAACTATATAAACATTTGAAATTTGAGTCTACAGAAGAATGTTACGTATAAGCTGAACATATGTTTAAGGTTACAAATGAGTGTGTTTTGTCTCGAATGAAGAAAACAAAAGAAATCGAAACATATCAACTTCTGCATTTCATTATCCAAGGAAATATGTCCGAAAGGAGAGGCACGGGAAGAAGAAGGTCGTCCTGGCTGAAAAACCTGAGGCAGTGGTTCAACCAAAATACCACTTCACTACACTACCGGGCAGCAGCCAACAAAGTCATCATTGGAAATATGATTGCAAACGTCTGGTAACGGAAAAGGCACTAAAAGAAGAAGACTACATATGTACATATGTATATGGATGCGAAATGGGAACTCTGAAGATTTCTTCTTTATGCCAATATTTGTGGCCCCTTTAAATCCGCCACCCCTTGGCAAATGCCCAGTTTGCCACCCCCTAGATCTAGGCTTGTGAGTCAGTGCATCGTTTCGTAAATATATTCTGCGTGCACTTTTTCACATTTCGTAAGCTGAATTCGTCAACTATGTTTGTACATAGGTTCATATGTTGAAATTAAAAATATTCACAACATGCATTTTTGGTACATTTTTCAGGTTAAAACAATACAACAGTGCATATGTAGATATTTTGCCATTTATTGTGAAATTTGCGGATCCGAAGATTCAACTAATGTTGCAAAGGACCCGTCGCCACCCACTAATGAAGATCTATGTAACTCGCCCTCCATCAACTAAGCCTGGTTTTAAAATTCAACACAAAACTCCCCCTGCTGCACAGTAGACATGGAGATGATTTCGAAGTATAACCAACTTTGAAAAAGCATGCTGAGAAATAGACAAAGAGAATCTGATTATCTCAAATATGGTCAGTTGACCTGATTATCTCAAATAGGTACCCTGGATATGTTCAGTGTCCGAATGTCTACTATCTATGTACCGGACATACATATGTATATATGGGATTATGTACATACATATGTATGCACACATGCACGTACAGATGTGTCGAAATGGAAAAAAATGGAAAAGGTGGATGGTCTGATTAAAAAATAGATATTTTAAATTTTTCACAAATTTATTGAGCCTTGAAAAATCTCATAAATTTAAATGCAAATATCATTAAATGTATCATTAAAACAAAGAATGTATCTTCGAACATTAGGCTCCATATCTCCATGTCTCCATATCTCTATGGAGTTGGGGGTTCAATCACAATGATAGGTGGTAGAGGGGTTGGTGGGATTGAAAGTGGAGGTG
Source organism: Arctopsyche grandis (assembly GCF_051622035.1). Classification (NCBI taxonomy): domain Eukaryota; kingdom Metazoa; phylum Arthropoda; class Insecta; order Trichoptera; family Hydropsychidae; genus Arctopsyche; species Arctopsyche grandis. Next base: position 38,551,137 of record NC_135356.1, read on the forward strand.
GTCTTAAAATCTCGGTCATTGACTCTTCAGTTCCAAATCTTGTCTTTTTACATATCCCCATCTTTCAGGTAGAGAAGAACACTGCCAAATCTAAAGTAAATACAATGAAATATATGAAATATATAAGTATATTTATTACTAAAGGTATAAGAAAGCTACTCACTTGTGGATTTCCTCAGAGATGGACAGTGACTTTGGTAATGAATTGACATGACAATTACTAGGAAATTTATAGGGAAAAAATGTCGATTGTTGCATATTTCAACATTTTATGTCAAAATATCTACATATGCACTATCGTATTGTTTTGACCTAAAAAATGTACCAAAAATGCATTTTATCAATATTTTGAATTTCAAAATATGAACTTTGTACAAACACAGTTGACGAATTCGGCTTACGAAATGTGAAAAAGTGCACGCACACTATATTTACGAAACGATGCACTGACTCACAAGCCTAGATCTAGGGGGTGGCAAACTGGGCATTTGCCCGGGGGTGGCGGATTTAAAGGGGCGACAAATATTGGCATAAAGAAGAAATCTTCACAATACCCGTTTTGCATCCATATAGTCTTCTTCTTTTAGTGCCTTATCCGTTACCGGAAGTTTGCAATCATGTTTCCAATGATTACTTTGTTTACTGCTATCTGGAACACGGGAAGAAGAAGGTCGTCCTGGCTGAAAAACCTGAGGCAGTGGTTCAACCAAAATACCACTACACTGTTCCAGATAGCAGTCAACAAAGTCATCATTGGAAACATGATTGCAAACTTCCGGTAACGGATAAGGCACTAAAAGAAGAAGACTATATGGATGCGAAACAGGAACTCTGAAGATTTCTACTTTATGCCAATATTTGTCGCCCCTTTAAATCCGCCACCCCTTGGCAAATGCCCTGTTTGCCACCCCCAAGATCTAGGCTTGTGAGTCAGTGCATCGTTTCGTAAATATTTTTTGCGTGCACTTTTTCACATTTCGTAAGCCGAATTCATATGTACAAAGTTCATATGTTGAAATTCAAAATATTGATAAAATGCATTTTTGGTACATTTTTTAGGTCAAAGCAATACGATAGTGCATATGTAGATATTTTGACATATATTGTGAAATTTGCAACAATCGACACTTTTTCCCTATAAATTTCGTATTACTTGCCATATCAATTCATTACCAAAGTCACTGTCCGTCTCTAAGGAAATTAAAAAGTGAGTAGCTTTGGTATACCTTCCGTTATATATATATATTGCTGTCGGTTCCCTCATCACTGAGGATCGTGACTATGATGTCCGGTCAACCAGCTTCTTCCATTGAGTTCTTAATTCGGCCAGGCGAAGACTTGCTACCTTGGAAGCGCCCGTCACTGCAGATACTTGGTCAGTCCAGGGGGATGTGGGGGATCTGCCTCTGCTTCTTCTGCCTTCGACGTTACCAACCACAACCAACCGCTCCAGGCTCTTCTCACCTCTTCGTGCAATGTGGCCGAACAACCGCAATATAGTTGACAGTCTATCCTTGATTTTTAATTCTTCAAGAAAAGACACATTTGTGCGTTTGTCGGTCCAAGTCAAGCGCAGTAGCCATCTCCAGGACCACATCTCGAAGGCATCGATTCTCTGTCTCGAAGGCACCGCCGCCTTCATGGTCCACGTCTCGACTCCATAAAGGCAGACAGAAAAGACGAGACTCTTCACGAGACGGATTTTGACAGCAGTTGTAATGGCTCTTTTCTTCCAAATCTTCGTTAGTTGTGACATTGCCGATTTTGCTAATGTAATCCGGCGCCGTATTTCCAATTCGCTGCCCCCGTTGATAGATATGAGTGACCCCAAATAGACAAAATTATCAACCAGCTCTATACCGCTTAAAGCTGAGTTGTTGTTTTGCAGCTGTTGGTGACGGTCAATTATCATAATTTTTGTTTTGGGGTGGTTTATATGGAGGCCAAGCACATTACTCTCTGTCTCAACACGACGGATCATTTCGGCCATTTCTTCATGATTATAAGCTATGAGCGTTGTGTCATCCGCATACCGAAGATTGGATAGTTTTTTTCCACCAATGGACACTCCACCCTTCCAACCATCCAGTGCTCTACGCATTATATACTCTCCATATATATATTAAATAGGTCTGGAGATAATATACACCCTTGCCTTACTGCACGTTGTACTCGAAAATTTGTCAAGTTTAGCGAATTGATTCGAACTACTGCATTGTTATCATTATACAAGTTATATATTATTTTTACAAGATGTATGGGGACTCCCATGTCCAGTAGAACTTTCCACAGATAGTCCCTGTTCACAAAGTCAAAAGTTAAGCCAGTTTGTTTAAGTCTTTTACGTTATTTTATCGTAACCCAAGTTGAATCAGAGATGAAAGACTTACGATGTTCATTTTGCGGTGTTTGATGTTTTCTGGCATACCGAATTATGAGATCTTTAAAAATTTTCCAAGACTCTTCTACATCTAAATTAGGATTTATTTGGAATTCTGCATCTTTTTCTCTGATTACATTACCAAAATTAATTACATCATCATTGGTGAGTTTAATTGCTTTATTTTGATGTCTTTTAATAATTTTCAATTTCAGTCGAAATTTAGCAACAAGTATGGTCAGATCCGCAATCTGCACCTGGATATGTTTTGACGTTATGTATCGATGATTTCCATCTAGAATTTATTTATATATATTCCACCTTTCTACCATACTCCACCTTTCGTAATAAATATACTTATATATATATATATATACATATAATAATATTATTTATTGTATTTACTTTAGATTTAGCGGTGTTCTTCTCAACCTGAAAGATGGGTATATGTACGAAGACCAGATTCGGATCCCAAGATTCAACTGTTGGTATTTATTCTGCAAAGGCCCCGCCGCCACCCAATACTGAAGATCTCCCTCACCCTCCACCACCTAGGCCTTGTTTTCAAATTAACCCCGCAACTCCCCCTGCTGCACAGTAGACATGGAGATATGGAGCTATATCTTCGAAGATACATTCTTCATCTTAATGATATATTTGCACATAAATATAATTTGCACGTAATCTATAATTGGGTCAGATGTTTTTTTGTTATATTTATTCTACATCTGAGGCCTGTTGATTTTTCAATAAATAAATTCATAAGATTTTTCGAGGCTCAATAAATTTGTGAGAAATTTTAAAGATCTATTATTTAATTAGACCACCCACATTTTCCACTTTTCTCGACACATATTTACGTGCATATGTATGTAGATATGTGCGTACATTCTCCCATATACGTAGATCATAGATATTCGGACAATGAATATATCCGGCAAATTCCAAGTTACGGTGAATCTTTTTCCATTAGTGGAAATATACACATTTATATACATATTTATATATGTGCATATAATCCAGAATGTTCATGCAGTTTTCACTGTATTTCGCAATATAGAACGAAGTTCTTTAAGCGCAATCGTTTAAGCGCCTTTGCCAGTCATCTTCTTTAATTTTAAAAGAGGCACGTACACGCAAAATATACATATTTACGAAACGATGCACCGACTCACAAGTCTGGATCTAGGGGGTGGCAAACTGGGCATTTGCCCAGGGGTGGCGGATTTAAAGGGGCGACAAATGTAAGCATAAAGAAGAAATCTTCAGACTTCCCGTTTCGCATCCATATAGTAGTCTTCTTCTTTCAGTGGCTTATTCGTTACCGAACGTTTGCAATCATGTTTCCAATGATGACTTTGTTGGCTGCAATGGTATTTTGGTTGAACCACTGCCTCAGGTTTTTCAGATAGGACGTTCTTCTTCTTCCCGGGCCTCTCCTTTCGCACATATTTCCTGGGATGATGAGATGCAAGGGTTGATATGTTTCGGGGAGTCGCATTGCGTGACTAAAGTATTCGAGTTTTCGAATCTCGATGCTCTTGGCGATTTCTTTTGTTTTCTTCATTCGAGACAAAACACACTCATTTGTAACCTTTTATGTTCAGCTTATCTGTAGCATTATTCTGTATACCCATATTTCAACTGTTTCTATGTTTTCATAATAGTTTCAGTGAGGGTTCACGCTTCCACTGCGTATGAGAGAACTGAGAATACATAGCATCTCACTATCCTCATTCGGGTTTTCAGGGATAAATCTCGGCTACATAATCGTTTACCATGCACCCTTTTTTTTGATCTTTCGACTTAAGATCTTTCGATTTTCGATCTTTGCCTTCCGATGTTTGCGTTTTCCGGCGTTTCACAATCGGGGTCGTCACGGAGACCTACAATAATCACCCTGGCTTTTTCTATTCGGCATTTTATTTCATTCGTAAGATCCCACTTGGCATCTAAATTATGTAGAACCCTAATATACGGTCTTGTTGACTCTCTCCAGAAACACTCCTTCGACATTGCATGTCAATCCATCAGACTTGCAGATATTCATGTATTTTGTTATTTGATATTCAATTTTAAACCGTATTTATTACACCATTCGGTCACTCTGTTGATGAGTATCTGCAATCCATCTCTACTGTCTCCCACAAGTACAGTGTCATCTGCATAATGCAGATTATTTAACAAGACTCCGCTAACTTAAATCCCCTTTTCGGTTCCTGCTAATACTTCTTCAAATATTTACAACACAATCTACAATACTCAGCTGCTAGGGATTTCCATCGGGAAATTCTACTATGAAATTCCGGTGAAACTAGTCTTCATAAACGTTGACAAATGAATGACATGGATTACACGACCCATGTTCAATGTATTTTTTTTTCAATAGCGGATAGTATTCTTGTTTACTTAGTACATGCTCAAAATATTATACAACGCCTTTCGGCGTTTTTTTTTAAGCCTACGTACTTGCAAGCAAAACGCGTTGGACTTGTTGGCAATAACTTTTTGGCAATGGACTTGTTGGCAAAAAACATATTTTCAGCTTGATGAAATATAAGACAACAGTAAGTTCTTCTTTCGATATTTTATTTCTGACTGTGTCTCCCCTAGAACTCGTTATGCCACCCAAAAAGCAGAATTTTGAATTTTTGAAACTCCCTTGGGAGAGTCTGGGCCTCCCAAGAAGGCTATGTGGACCCAGGTTGAGAAACGCTGCGCTAGAGAATCGAGGTTTTTTTTCTGTTGTTCTCAGAATTATTTTGTCGGTCCTGCCGAAGTCTGATAATGAATACTTTGGTCACGTAATGTGACACCCCGAAAAATATGAAAAACCCTGCATCTCTTTATCCGAGGAAAGAGCGAAAAGTGCGAAAAGAGAGGCCCCGAATGAAGAAGGACGTCCTGGCTGAAAAACCCGAGGCAGTAGTTCAACCAAAATACCACTACACTGTTCCGGGCAGCAGCCAACAAAGTCATCATTAGAAACATGATTGCCAACGTCCGGTAACGGATAAGACACTAAAAGAAGAAGGCTATATGGATGCGAAACGGGATTTCTTCTTCATGCCAATTTTTCCACCCCTTTAAATCCGCCGCCCCTGGGCAAATACCCAGATTGCCACCCCCAAGATGTGAGTCAGTGCATCGTTTCGTAAGTATATTTTGCGTGCACTTTTTCACATTTCGTAAGCCGAATTCGTCAACTGTGTTTGTACAAAGTTCATATTTTGAAATTCAAAATATTGACAAAATGCATTTTTGGTACATTTTTTAGGTCAAAACAATACGACAGTGCATATGTGGATATTTTGACATTAAATGTTGAAATATACAACAATTGACATTTTTTCCCTATAAATTTCCTAGTACTTGCCATATCAATTCATTACCAAAGTCACTGTCCGTCTCTGAAGAAATTAAAAAGTGAGTAGCTTTGTTATACCTTTCGTAATAAATATTTATACTTATTATAGTATGTATGTATATACATATAATAATATTATTTATTGTATTTACTTTAGATTTGGCAGTGTTCTTCTCAACCTGAAAGATGGGGATATGTACGAAGACCAGATTCGGATCCAAAGAGTCATCTGTTGGTAGTTCTTTTGCAAAGGACCCTCCACCACCCACTACGGAAGAAATACCTCGCCCTCCACCACCTAGGCCTGGTTTTAAAATTCACCCCGCAACTCCCCCTGCTGCACAGTTGACATGGAAATATGGAGCCTAATGTTCGAAGATACATTCTTCGTTTTAATGATATATATATTTGCATATAAATTTAAAAGATTTTTCGAGGCTCAATAAATTTGTGAAAAATTTAAAATATCTATTTTTTAATTAGACCATCCACCTTAATCTATTGACACTTATTACAACTACGAATATAGACGAGAAAATGACAGAATATATTGAAATACAAAGAGATTGAAACAAGGATGCATACTATCCGCAATTATCTTCAATCTATAATCCGAAACATCTACATATTTTAAGAAGAATAAGCAAGAGCCGAAGAGAGGATTAAAGTTAGCGGAGTCTCGTTAAATAATTAATCTGCATTATGAAGATGACACTGTACTTATGGCAGACAGTAGAGATGGATTGCAGATACTCATCAACAGAGTGACCGAATGGTGTAATAAATACGGTTTAAAATTAAATATCAAAAAACAAATTTCATGAATATCTGCAAATCTGATGGATTGACATGCAATGTCGAAGGAGTGCTTCTGGAGAGAGTCAACAAGGCCGTATATCTGGGTTGTACATACTTTAGATGCCAAGTGGGAGCATACGACTGAAATAAAATGCCGAATAGAAAAAGCCAGGGTAACTATTGCATGTACATATGTAGCCGTGATTTATCCATGAAAACCCGTATGAGGATAGTGAGATGCTATGTATTTTCAGTTCAGTATAAGAATACCCAGTGGAAGCGTAGACCCCCAGTGAAACCATTATGAAAAAATAGAAACATTTTAAATGTGGGTCTACAAAAGAATGCTACGTATAAGCCGAACATATATGTAAGTTTACAAATGAGTTTGTTTTGTCTCGAATGAAGAAAACAAAAGAGTCATGCATCCTGGCTGCTCAAGTCTGATAATGAATACTTTGGTCACGGAATGCGACACCCCGAAACATATCAACTCCTGTTATGTTTCCATTATCCAAGGAAATATGTCCGAAAGGAGAGGCCCGGGAAGAAGAAGGACGTCCTGGCTGAAAAACCTGAGGCAGTGATGGAGGGCGAGGTACATAGATCTTCATTAGTGGGTGGCGACGGGTCCTTTGCAACATTAGTTGAATCTTCGGATCCGCAAATTTCACAATAAATGGCAAAATATCTGCATATGCACTGTTGTATTGTTTTGACCTAAAAAATGTACCAAAAATGCATTTTGTGAATATTTTTAATTTCAACATATGAACCTACAAACATAGTTGACTTAGCTGACATAGCTTACGAAATGTGAAAAAGTGCACGCAGAATATATTTACGAAACGATGCACTGACTCACAAGCCTGGATCTGGGGGGTGGCAAACTGGGCATTTGCCAAGGGGTGGCGGATTTAAAGGGGCGACAAATGTTAGCATAAAGAAGAAATCTTCAGACTTTCCGTTTCGCATCCATATAGTAGTCTTCTTCTTTCAGTGGCTTATTCGTTACCGAACGTTTGCAATCATGTTTCCAATGATGACTTTGTTGGCTGCAATGGTATTTTGGTTGAACCACTGCCTCAGGTTTTTCAGCCAGGACGTTCTTCTTTTTCCCGGGCCTCTCCTTTCGCACATATTTCCTGGGATGATGAGATGCAAGGGTTGATATGTTTCGGGGTGTCGCATTGCGTGACTAAAGTATTCAAGTTTTCGAATCTCGATGCTCTTGGCGATTTCTTTTGTTTTCTTCATTCGAGACAAAACACACTCATTTGTAACCTTTTATGTTCAGCTTATCTGTAGCATTATTCTGTAGACCCATATTTCAACCGTTTCTATTTTTTCATAATGGTTTCAGTGAGGGTTCACGCTTCCACTGGGTATAAGAGAACTGAGAACATAGCATCTCACTCTCCTCATACGGGTTTTCAGGGATAAATCACGGCTACATACATACATACAATAGTTTATATAATAATAGCTTTTTATATACCTCTTATGCATTTCACATGGTTTTCGTGTAAGTGGTAATTTTTTATTCTATTAGGCATTTTATTTCAGTCGTATGCTCCCACTTGGCATCTAAAGGACAACCCAGATATACGGTCTTCTTGACTCTCTCCAGAAGCACTCCTTCGACATTGCATGTCAATTCATCACATTTGCAGATATTCATGAATTTTGTATTTATTACACCATTCGGTCACTCTGGTCGCGGCTGATCTTTATTGAATAATCAACCGAGCACAATGATTGATCTCTCCTTCTTAACAATAATATTCCCGTAGATGTAGTTTATCTTGACTTTGAAAAAGCCTTTGATAGAGTTCCTATCGATCGGCTTTTACTAAAACTCGAGCATATATATGTAGAATTGATTTTTAAACGAGCCGAGACAGAGTGTGTGTGGTATGCCTGGGAAAGACCGGATGCGTGTTGTTATGGTCACTTGTTGGAGAGCAAGCCCGAAGATGTGTTAATAAATACATAGTTCTGACTTAATCTGCGTTTCACTTGGAATCCTTCACATCCGGATCCTATATTTGGGGGCTCGTCCGGGATACCTGAAGACATTTCGAGTGACAGCCAGGAGCGGTCAGGCGACGACGCGGAGTTTTGACAGTTGAGGTTAGGACACGCTATGACATCAAGAGCGCGGACGCGGCGGTCGACAAACTGGGTGACGTCACGACCACGACAAGCGACGCCGACGACGCCAACGACGACGAACAAGACAACGACGCCAACGACGAACAAGACAACGACGCCAACGACGAACAAGACGACGACGATGACGAGAGAAGCAACACACGTAAATTTCCGAGATCTGGAGGTTGGCTTCGGTCTGCCGAAATATAACGGCAGAAATAGCCCTATCGCATCGTGGATTGAGCGTCTTGAAGAGCAAACGCAAACCCTCGGCTGGACGGAGACACAACAGTTGGTGTATGGGCGGATGCTGTGTGAAGGAACTGCCAAGGACTTCTTGGACTCGGAAACGGGCATAATCACTTGGGCGATTCTTAAAGAACGATTGACCAGAGAGTTTGGCCATCAGTTAAATAGTGCGGACGTGCACAGAGAACTGAGGTTAGAGAAAAAGGGAAAAGCGGAAGACAGTTTAAGCTACATTTACAGGATGAAGGGGATTGCAGCCAAGTGTAGTTTTATTGAGGAAGAGGCGATTATCGCGTACATAATTGGTGGACTTGGGTTTGATAAGTATGAAAAAATGACGCTGAGCGGGGCCGGTACAATCCAGGAGCTGAAGACGCGAGTTACGCAGTGCGAGAAAATTAGAGAGGACGACGAACCCAAGGTGGCGGGGCCCGTAAGAAACCGAGAAAGAGAGAGACCACAATGTTACAATTGCGGAGGACGTGGACACTTATCAGCCGACTGCAGATTCAAGAAAAGAGGAACCCGCTGTTTCAATTGCAACGAGTTTGGGCACTTATCAGCTCAATGCAAAGGTACCAAAACAAAGACCGTATTGACTATGAAGGAGGATAGGAACCCGAGCGTCGAAAAGGAAGTCAGTATTAACAAAGTCCCTTTAACTGCAATTATAGATACTGGTAGCCAAATAAATGTTATTACTGATTCCACAGCTCGACGACTCGGAGTCCGAATAAACAAAACACTAGCCATAAAAGTGAGCGGTATCGGGGGTGAGGCTTCGACGAAAGGGAGGTTCGCTGCCGAAATCATTGCTGATGACGTCAAATTCATGGCGGAATTCCACGTGATGGACGATAAAAGTATCCCGGGAGCCGTCCTGTTGGGTAGCCCCATCACAGAATCCGTCCTTATGTGCATTGATGGCAACAAAGTAAAATTCTTCAAAAAACCGAACCCTGATAGCACCACCCGTTGTAGATTTAGTAATTGTTTTAGAAACCTGCAAATAGCCGCAACCTCAGAAGTGGATCTGGCACATGTGAGCGACAGAGATGCCAAGGACAGGATCGAACACCTGATCAAGACGTACAAACCTGAGAAGACAGAAACCACAAACATCAAGATGACGATTGTTTTACAATCGGAAAAACCGATATACCAACATCCAAGACGACTTCCGTTCGCTGAAAGGGCAGAAGTAGAAGGACAGGTGAATAAATGGATTCAGCAAGGAATAGTCAGACCAAGCTGCTCGGACTTTGCGAGTCCCGTAGTACTAGTGCGGAAGAAGGACAACACGGCTCGAGTTTGCATAGATTATCGACGACTCAACCGTGAAATCATAAAGGATAGATATCCACTGCCCCTGATTGAGGATCAGCTCGATCAACTTCAAAATGCGAGAGTGTTTAGTACGATAGATCTAAAGAATGGATTTTTCCATGTGGATATCGAAGAAGACAGCCGGAAATACACATCATTCGTAACGCACGAGGGGCAATATGAATTTACAAAGGTACCATTTGGACTATGTAACTCACCATCAGTATTCCAGCGCTTTATTAACCGCATATTCCGATCGCTAACTTGTCGGGGCATTGCTCTAACTTACATGGACGATATCATTATTCCGGCTCCTGATGAACAAGAAGGAATGCAGAGGCTCGAGATGGTAATTGATACTGCTAAGAGATATGGGCTAGAGATCAATTGGAAGAAATGTCAGTTCCTTATGCGACGGGTACAATTTCTAGGCTATATTATAACAAACGGAACCATAAAACCCTCGCCAGAGAAAACCTCAGCTGTAAGGAGGTTTCCGGTACCAACAACGGCTAAACAAGTGCAGAGCTTTTTAGGATTGACTGGCTATTTTAGAAAGTTTATCCCGAAATACTCTACTGTTGCTAAACCCATCAGTGACTTGCTACGTACAGGAGTAATTTTCAAATTTGAGGAGAAAGAAGAGGAAGCTTTTAAAACATTGAAGGAACATTTGACTAACGAACCAGTTCTTCGTTTATTTAAACAGGGGTGTAGAATCGAGCTCCACACGGATGCAAGTCAAATCGGGTATGGAGCGGTACTACTGCAGGAGTCTGACGGTGATGGAAAATTGCACCCTGTATACTTTTGGAGTAAGAAAACGTCTCCCGCCGAAGAAAAGTACAGTAGCTACGAATTAGAAGTATTGGCTGTCATCGGAGCTGTGGCAAAGTTCAGGATTTATTTATTGGGCATGAAATTTAAAATTGTCACTGACTGTTCAGCTTTTACCATGACGATGGAGAAAAGAGATTTATCAGCCCGCATCACCAGGTGGGCAATGGCGCTGGGAGAATACGATTATGAAATGGAACATAGACCGGGAGAGCGTATGAAACATGTAGATGCTCTGAGCCGATTCCCGGTATTGTGCATCACAAATAACGGAGTCACCGCACGTTTGAAAGTGGCGCAGCAGGAGGACGAACACCTCGTGACCATTCGAGAAATACTCAAAGAAAGCAACGTGCCGCATGAGTCTTACTTTCTTAGGAACGACATTATATACAAATACACCGATGGCAAAGAATTAATTTGCGTACCAGAAGTCATGCAGAAGGAGATTATTAAGAACGCACATAATGTCGGTCATTTCGCAGTGAAGAAAGTAGAGGATGTCATACAAAGGGAATTTTATATCCCGAAATTGAAAGACAAGATCGAAACTTGTATAAAAAATTGCGTTCCATGTATACTGGCCAACAAGAAGTTGGGAAAGCAGGAGGGATTACTACATCCGATAGCTAAGGGAGAAAGTCCCTTGGGAACATATCACATTGATCATCTGGGGCCATTGCCGTCGACAGCAAAGAGCTATAATTACATACTAGCAATCATCGACGGTTTTACTAAATTCACGTGGCTGTATCCAACTAAGACGACAACGACAAAAGAAGTGTTGGATAAATTAATGATACAGCAGAGAACGTTCGGGAATCCATCGCGCATTATCAGTGACCGAGGAACGGCTTTCACGTCAAAGGATTTTGAAAATTATTGTACCGAAGAAGGGATCGAACATACACTTATCACCACTGGAGTTCCAAGAGGAAATGGTCAGGTGGAGAGGGTTCACCGCACTGTTATTTCTATTTTATCCAAGGTTAGTGTTGAGGCACCAAAAGCCTGGTATAAACATGTCGACGCCGCACAAAGGGTTTTAAATTCCACACTTCATCGCAGCATCGGGATGACTCCTTTCGAGTTGATGACTGGAGTCCAGATGAAGTCTAAAGAAGAATTGAGATTGCGAGAACTGTTGGAAGAAGAAGCGATCGAAGAATTTGTTCAAAATCGAGACCATCTAAGGGACGCTGGTAGAAGACAATTGCTGCATGTGCAGGATGAAAACCGGAGAACCTACAATAGAACACGGAAACAGGCGCGGACATACGCCGTTGGTGACTTGGTGGCGATCAAGAGGACCCAGTTTGGAACGGGATTGAAGCTATATAGAAACTACCTAGGCCCATATGAGGTCACTCGGGTTAAAGCACATGAACGATATGGAGTCCGGAAGGTCGGTACATTCAAAGGACCGCAACTCACATCCTCTTGTGCTGAGTACATGAAGCCGTGGTCGAAAGAAATGTAATTCGAAGCTGTTATATAGAGATAAGTTTTAGAGATATAAGATAAGTTGAAGTATGGCCGAGATACGAAGAATGTTTTATGTTATTTAAGATTATGTTTTAAGTTGTACCGAGGGAAGTGAAGTGTGCGTTAGTGAACTATATGTAGAAGTGGAATACACGGAGGGGTTTTTAGTTAAGCCTTAATTGTTTTATTGATTATTCTAGTATTTTTCGGGAAGTGCTTTGTATTGCTTGTAATAATTTTACATAGTAATTGTGATACCTTTCTGTTTTGTATTGCTTGAAATAATTTTAAATTGTAATTGTGATGATTTATGTGTAACTTTAATTGTTATGTGTAACTTTATTGAAGATTGAATTGTGTTGAAATGAAAAAATTGATTTGTAGTGAAATGTGTAACGATTGATTTGTTATAATTGTAATTGTTATGTAAATTGTGAAATGATTGATGTATAAGTGTATTGAAATGTAGTTGTGATGATGATTGTAATTGTGGTGATGATTGTAGTTGTGATGATGATTGTAATTGTGATTTAAATTGTAATTGTGACAATTGAAAGCATGTTTAGAAGAATATAGGATGATTTTAAAAGAATGTAAGATGATACATTGTATAGAGTGGAAAATGAAATGTAAAAGAATGTGAGATGAAACATTGTTGAGGATGATAGAGGAAATGTTTTAAAAAATGTAAGATGATACATTGTATAGAGTAGAAGATGAAATGTAAAAGAATGTGAGATGAAATGCTGTAAAAATATAAAAGACGAAGAATGTCATCCGAGGGCGAATGACAGTCAGAAATGACCGAATGTAGAATTGATTTTTAAACGAGCCGAGACAGAGTGTGTGTGGTATGCCTGGGAAAGACCGGATGCGTGTTGTTATGGTCACTTGTTGGAGAGCAAGCCCGAAGATGTGTTAATAAATACATAGTTCTGACTTAATCTGCGTTTCACTTGGAATCCTTCACATCCGGATCCTATATATATATATAGGTGTAAGAGGACGGCTACTTGACTGGATCAGATTATTTTTAAAGTCAAGATAACCCATGTCTTTCCTACAAAATATACAAACATTCCATTGATTACGTCCAACATCAATTAGAGCTTGGTATCATCACCACTTTCGACCTAAAATGGTCCTCTTATATTAACCATATTGTGAACAAATGTTATTCTTTTTTGTATGTTATAAAACGTGTATTCAATTTTCCGTATTCAACTTAACTATATTATCAAATATTTAAAAAATTTTTATCGGACCTAAACTTTTATCAGACCTAAACTAAAAAAAGGTATTTTCAAAGTCAAGATAGACTACATCTACGGGAATATTATTGTTAAGAAGAAGAGATCAATCGTTGTGCTCGGTTAAAATATTACTCAGTACTGATCGGCCTTTTATAAAACCATGTTGCCATATAGCGGTCACCGTGACGAGACAGAATGTTAAATGACAGAAAACGCAAATATCGGAAGGCAAAGATCGAAAATCGAAAGATCTTAAATCGAAAGATCAAAAAAAAAAAGGTGCATGGTAAACGGTACATACTCACGTACATACTCACTTAATTTGCGCGAGCAGGATATAACGGTAACAAGAGGAACAGGCTTTTCCTCCCGTATTAATGTGCGCGCGCAAAATACGTGAGGAAAAGCATGCTCCTCTTGTTCCTGTTGTATCCTGCTCGCGCAAATTAAGTGAGTATGTACCGTTTACCATGTACCATTTTTTTTTTATCTTTCGACTTAAGATCTTTCGATTTTCGATCTTTGCCTTCCGATATTTGCGTTTTCTGTCATTTAACATTCTGTCTCGTCACGTAGACCCGGCATATAGATAATAGTCGATTGAGAGGCGATGTTGATTTCTAAACATTTTAGCAATATGGATGAAAGACTGGTAGGACGATAATTAGTAGCTTCTAATTTGTTTCCCTTTTTGTAGATAGGAATTATGAAGTTTTCCATTCTTTGGGTGTAAAAGAAGTTTTAAAATATTCATTGAAAAGTTTGAAGAAGGAACAGGATATGGAAAGAGCTGTTTTTTTTTAAAACGAGCGAAGCTATGTCATCATTACCAAGGGCGGAGTTGTCACCCAGGTTGTGTAAAACCTCGAAAACGACTTTTTCAGAAATCATTATATTATTAATTAATGTAGAATTTCGGGACAAGTTAGGAAACATCGGCAGATATGTAGAGTCTTCTTTGATGATTGAGTTGCTAAAGGCCTTAGCAAAAGTGTTGGCTACTAAGATAGGGTCTGTTATAAGTTCTTTGTTTTCGTTCATGATTGTGGACACTACGATTTTAAATTTTAGATTAGAGTTGAAATATTCAAAAAAAAGATTTGCAATCGCCAGAAACAATTAAAAATTCAAAGTCACGCTATGAGTTTCTTTTGTATTCGATGTAAATTTGAATGGTTTAGGGAAAGGAAAAAATTTTCGTTTATGGTTATTATATGGCTATTATAAATAGGAACAATATTTTGTTTGAACAAACATTTGTAATATGATAAAAATAGTATTAGTTGCGAGTTCTAAAAATGACCAATCGCTCTTGATAAAGAGTTCGTTTAATTTCTCATAGTCGGCTATTTTTAAGTTACACTTTAAGAAAGGATCAGTTAGAGGTTTACATTGTGACTTATTACACCATTGGATCAAAGAGTTCATTTTACTATCACATATATGGGTAGATACGACAAACTAAGGATATAGACGATAAAGATCTGCGAATAATCGCGAATTGCGAACTGGCAACAAAAAATCCTTGTCAAAGTGGACGAAAAAATGACAGAATATATCGACATACGAAGCGAGTTAGACAAGGATTCATACTTTCCTCAATGATCTTCAATTTATACTCAATGATATGAAAAAATATTTTAAGAAGAATAAGCAAGAGCCGAAGAGAAGATTATAGTTGGCTACATATGTATGGACATTACATCCTCTTTAATCAAATTATCTTGGCAACAATAATTTATCTAATTTAAATTTATATACTAATATGCTCTCTTTCAAGGTTTTATTCACGTTCATACAATCCCATTCATTCAACATATATTTTATACTAGTTAATCTATTGACAGTTATAGATACTACAAACTACGGATATATGTAGACGAAAAAGATCTCCGAATGTTGCGAATCTACACTGGCAACGAAAAACTGTCTAAGTGAACGAGAAAATGACAGAATAAATCGAAATACAAAGGGAGTGAGACAAGGATGCATACTATCCCTAGTGATCTTCAATCTATACTTTGAAACATCTACATATTTGAAGAAGAATAAGCAGGCGTCGAAGAGGGGATTAAAGTTAGCGGAGTCTCATTAAATAATCTGCATTAGGCAAATGACACTGTACTTGTGGAAGACAGTAGAGATGGATTGCAGATACTCATCAACAGGGTGACCAAATGGTGTAATTAATACGGTTTACAATTAAATATCAAAAAATAAAATTCATGAATATCTGCAAATCTCATGGATTGACATGCGATGTCGAAGGAGTGCCTGTGGAGAGAGTCAACAAGACCGTATATCTGGGTTATACTTTAAATGCCAAGTGGGATCATACGACTGAAATAAAATGTCGAATAGAAAAAGCCAGGGTGACTTTTATTCAGCTAAAAATAGTAGTATGTAGCCTTGATTTATCCCTGAAAACCCGTGTGAGGATAGTGAGATGCTATGTATTCTCAGTTCTCTTATACGTCGTATAAGCGTGGACCCTCACTGAAACCATGATGAAACTATATAAACATTTGAAATTTGAGTCTACAGAAGAATGTTACGTATAAGCTGAACATATGTTTAAGGTTACAAATGAGTGTGTTTTGTCTCGAATGAAGAAAACAAAAGAAATCGAAACATATCAACTTCTGCATTTCATTATCCAAGGAAATATGTCCGAAAGGAGAGGCACGGGAAGAAGAAGGTCGTCCTGGCTGAAAAACCTGAGGCAGTGGTTCAACCAAAATACCACTTCACTACACTACCGGGCAGCAGCCAACAAAGTCATCATTGGAAATATGATTGCAAACGTCTGGTAACGGAAAAGGCACTAAAAGAAGAAGACTACATATGTACATATGTATATGGATGCGAAATGGGAACTCTGAAGATTTCTTCTTTATGCCAATATTTGTGGCCCCTTTAAATCCGCCACCCCTTGGCAAATGCCCAGTTTGCCACCCCCTAGATCTAGGCTTGTGAGTCAGTGCATCGTTTCGTAAATATATTCTGCGTGCACTTTTTCACATTTCGTAAGCTGAATTCGTCAACTATGTTTGTACATAGGTTCATATGTTGAAATTAAAAATATTCACAACATGCATTTTTGGTACATTTTTCAGGTTAAAACAATACAACAGTGCATATGTAGATATTTTGCCATTTATTGTGAAATTTGCGGATCCGAAGATTCAACTAATGTTGCAAAGGACCCGTCGCCACCCACTAATGAAGATCTATGTAACTCGCCCTCCATCAACTAAGCCTGGTTTTAAAATTCAACACAAAACTCCCCCTGCTGCACAGTAGACATGGAGATGATTTCGAAGTATAACCAACTTTGAAAAAGCATGCTGAGAAATAGACAAAGAGAATCTGATTATCTCAAATATGGTCAGTTGACCTGATTATCTCAAATAGGTACCCTGGATATGTTCAGTGTCCGAATGTCTACTATCTATGTACCGGACATACATATGTATATATGGGATTATGTACATACATATGTATGCACACATGCACGTACAGATGTGTCGAAATGGAAAAAAATGGAAAAGGTGGATGGTCTGATTAAAAAATAGATATTTTAAATTTTTCACAAATTTATTGAGCCTTGAAAAATCTCATAAATTTAAATGCAAATATCATTAAATGTATCATTAAAACAAAGAATGTATCTTCGAACATTAGGCTCCATATCTCCATGTCTCCATATCTCTATGGAGTTGGGGGTTCAATCACAATGATAGGTGGTAGAGGGGTTGGTGGGATTGAAAGTGGAGGTGGTCTTAAAATCTCGGTCATTGACTCTTCAGTTCCAAATCTTGTCTTTTTACATATCCCCATCTTTCAGGTAGAGAAGAACACTGCCAAATCTAAAGTAAATACAATGAAATATATGAAATATATAAGTATATTTATTACTAAAGGTATAAGAAAGCTACTCACTTGTGGATTTCCTCAGAGATGGACAGTGACTTTGGTAATGAATTGACATGACAATTACTAGGAAATTTATAGGGAAAAAATGTCGATTGTTGCATATTTCAACATTTTATGTCAAAATATCTACATATGCACTATCGTATTGTTTTGACCTAAAAAATGTACCAAAAATGCATTTTATCAATATTTTGAATTTCAAAATATGAACTTTGTACAAACACAGTTGACGAATTCGGCTTACGAAATGTGAAAAAGTGCACGCACACTATATTTACGAAACGATGCACTGACTCACAAGCCTAGATCTAGGGGGTGGCAAACTGGGCATTTGCCCGGGGGTGGCGGATTTAAAGGGGCGACAAATATTGGCATAAAGAAGAAATCTTCACAATACCCGTTTTGCATCCATATAGTCTTCTTCTTTTAGTGCCTTATCCGTTACCGGAAGTTTGCAATCATGTTTCCAATGATTACTTTGTTTACTGCTATCTGGAACACGGGAAGAAGAAGGTCGTCCTGGCTGAAAAACCTGAGGCAGTGGTTCAACCAAAATACCACTACACTGTTCCAGATAGCAGTCAACAAAGTCATCATTGGAAACATGATTGCAAACTTCCGGTAACGGATAAGGCACTAAAAGAAGAAGACTATATGGATGCGAAACAGGAACTCTGAAGATTTCTACTTTATGCCAATATTTGTCGCCCCTTTAAATCCGCCACCCCTTGGCAAATGCCCTGTTTGCCACCCCCAAGATCTAGGCTTGTGAGTCAGTGCATCGTTTCGTAAATATTTTTTGCGTGCACTTTTTCACATTTCGTAAGCCGAATTCATATGTACAAAGTTCATATGTTGAAATTCAAAATATTGATAAAATGCATTTTTGGTACATTTTTTAGGTCAAAGCAATACGATAGTGCATATGTAGATATTTTGACATATATTGTGAAATTTGCAACAATCGACACTTTTTCCCTATAAATTTCGTATTACTTGCCATATCAATTCATTACCAAAGTCACTGTCCGTCTCTAAGGAAATTAAAAAGTGAGTAGCTTTGGTATACCTTCCGTTATATATATATTGCTGTCGGTTCCCTCATCACTGAGGATCGTGACTATGATGTCCGGTCAACCAGCTTCTTCCATTGAGTTCTTAATTCGGCCAGGCGAAGACTTGCTACCTTGGAAGCGCCCGTCACTGCAGATACTTGGTCAGTCCAGGGGGATGTGGGGGATCTGCCTCTGCTTCTTCTGCCTTCGACGTTACCAACCACAACCAACCGCTCCAGGCTCTTCTCACCTCTTCGTGCAATGTGGCCGAACAACCGCAATATAGTTGACAGTCTATCCTTGATTTTTAATTCTTCAAGAAAAGACACATTTGTGCGTTTGTCGGTCCAAGTCAAGCGCAGTAGCCATCTCCAGGACCACATCTCGAAGGCATCGATTCTCTGTCTCGAAGGCACCGCCGCCTTCATGGTCCACGTCTCGACTCCATAAAGGCAGACAGAAAAGACGAGACTCTTCACGAGACGGATTTTGACAGCAGTTGTAATGGCTCTTTTCTTCCAAATCTTCGTTAGTTGTGACATTGCCGATTTTGCTAATGTAATCCGGCGCCGTATTTCCAATTCGCTGCCCCCGTTGATAGATATGAGTGACCCCAAATAGACAAAATTATCAACCAGCTCTATACCGCTTAAAGCTGAGTTGTTGTTTTGCAGCTGTTGGTGACGGTCAATTATCATAATTTTTGTTTTGGGGTGGTTTATATGGAGGCCAAGCACATTACTCTCTGTCTCAACACGACGGATCATTTCGGCCATTTCTTCATGATTATAAGCTATGAGCGTTGTGTCATCCGCATACCGAAGATTGGATAGTTTTTTTCCACCAATGGACACTCCACCCTTCCAACCATCCAGTGCTCTACGCATTATATACTCTCCATATATATATATTAAATAGGTCTGGAGATAATATACACCCTTGCCTTACTGCACGTTGTACTCGAAAATTTGTCAAGTTTAGCGAATTGATTCGAACTACTGCATTGTTATCATTATACAAGTTATATATTATTTTTACAAGATGTATGGGGACTCCCATGTCCAGTAGAACTTTCCACAGATAGTCCCTGTTCACAAAGTCAAAAGTTAAGCCAGTTTGTTTAAGTCTTTTACGTTATTTTATCGTAACCCAAGTTGAATCAGAGATGAAAGACTTACGATGTTCATTTTGCGGTGTTTGATGTTTTCTGGCATACCGAATTATGAGATCTTTAAAAATTTTCCAAGACTCTTCTACATCTAAATTAGGATTTATTTGGAATTCTGCATCTTTTTCTCTGATTACATTACCAAAATTAATTACATCATCATTGGTGAGTTTAATTGCTTTATTTTGATGTCTTTTAATAATTTTCAATTTCAGTCGAAATTTAGCAACAAGTATGGTCAGATCCGCAATCTGCACCTGGATATGTTTTGACGTTATGTATCGATGATTTCCATCTAGAATTTATTTATATATATTCCACCTTTCTACCATACTCCACCTTTCGTAATAAATATACTTATATATATATATATATATATACATATAATAATATTATTTATTGTATTTACTTTAGATTTAGCGGTGTTCTTCTCAACCTGAAAGATGGGTATATGTACGAAGACCAGATTCGGATCCCAAGATTCAACTGTTGGTATTTATTCTGCAAAGGCCCCGCCGCCACCCAATACTGAAGATCTCCCTCACCCTCCACCACCTAGGCCTTGTTTTCAAATTAACCCCGCAACTCCCCCTGCTGCACAGTAGACATGGAGATATGGAGCTATATCTTCGAAGATACATTCTTCATCTTAATGATATATTTGCACATAAATATAATTTGCACGTAATCTATAATTGGGTCAGATGTTTTTTTGTTATATTTATTCTACATCTGAGGCCTGTTGATTTTTCAATAAATAAATTCATAAGATTTTTCGAGGCTCAATAAATTTGTGAGAAATTTTAAAGATCTATTATTTAATTAGACCACCCACATTTTCCACTTTTCTCGACACATATTTACGTGCATATGTATGTAGATATGTGCGTACATTCTCCCATATACGTAGATCATAGATATTCGGACAATGAATATATCCGGCAAATTCCAAGTTACGGTGAATCTTTTTCCATTAGTGGAAATATACACATTTATATACATATTTATATATGTGCATATAATCCAGAATGTTCATGCAGTTTTCACTGTATTTCGCAATATAGAACGAAGTTCTTTAAGCGCAATCGTTTAAGCGCCTTTGCCAGTCATCTTCTTTAATTTTAAAAGATGTTCTTACTTTAACAAACATTTAAAAATATACATATATCTTACATACGGAGGAGTACAATTTGACATTCTGTATATCTGAGACCTTATATTAAAAAAATCGGATGGGACCAACCCATCACTTTACCTATGTATGTATTTAAGGAATATGAGTAGGTCACAAAACAACTTCAATAAATTCAAAATTCAATTCACGTTCACACATATCGGTTATTAGAGTATTTTCGATATAAATTGACCGGAAATGTAGGGAAATTTCCAAAAGACAAAAACTCTACTTCCAGCTGTCGGATTTTGTTCAAATATTTCAAATACATACATACACACATACATCTGTATGTTCCAAGGTTGGGTTTGATTTGGTCTATTTTTTGTATTCTACCGATTTGAATATGGAGATATTTCAACGCGAACCAACGTTCTAATTTTAATTCAGAAGAGAATAAATCGTAAGTTTTGAAATCCGCTTTCAATACTTGGCAAAAGTATACTTATCTACAGCTTGTTTCAAAATCAATGTATCTTATTTGAATTGGCTATACACCTGTTTATGAACGAAAGCATCGAATAGCAAACGATTCTCTCTCCCCAGTCACAAGAAGGTACCATTGTAAAAAACACGAGTGGTAAAAGTTTCAGAGACGGGTTCTATGATAAAACCAGTTAACCCTTTGAATGCTGATCAGCGTTTTGCCAACAAGTCCATGGGGCTGAAAAGCGCCAATAGGTGTTGTACATTGCACATGTACAAAAGTAAACAAGAATACTACCCGCTAAGCTTTTCCAGGTAGCATTGAAAAAAAGAGCATTGAATGTGGGTCGTGTAATCATTGTTAATGTTTATAAAGACCGGTTTACACCACAATTTCTGAATTTATAACCATAGCAGAATTTCTCGATGAATATCCCTAATTGCCGAGTGTTTTAGATTGTGGCTTGGCATTTACATAGATTGTGAGCATTACATTTTAACAACAATGAAGAAGAAGGAACGAGTTCTGGAAAAATACATATATCATGTCTCATGGACAGAAAAACTTTGCATTGCATTCAATTACATATATTCTAATAATCTGCTCCTAAACTACTCAACCGATTACGATGGAACTTTCAGGATTTGTTGTATGCATGTTCGAGAAGCTTACTGTGAAAATAAAAGGGAAAGAACCTCTTAATAATAATATTCTTATATAATTACGATTTTCCCGACTCGAAAGTTTGAAGCGCCATTGTCAAGCGTCAAGGAAATGTTTTCGTTGGTAACCACGTTGCCAGTTGGTTTATGAAGACACGGCTTTGAAGAGACGTTATTTGAGCTCCAACCAGCACGGGAACGGGAACGGGAATTGCATGCGTTATTGTGGCATAGCAACGCATGCCGGGTTCAGCTAGTATTATATGGTTAATTATTATAAGAAATAATATAATAAAAATAAATAAATAATTTTACGTTCTATCAATATTAAAACACATTGCACGAACGCGTTTTAACATCGGATCGACAATAATTGCCCTTTCAAATCAATTTCGTTAGTATGACTGTTTAGGAGAACCTTACCTTTATCTCTTTACCTTTACCACCTCACCTTACCATTTCGAAATTAATTATTGAGCTAATTTTATCATAGCATAAAAATGTTCCGATTTTAAACGCTTATGTTGACGAAATTGACTCAATTGTTTCTATCCAGATTAATTATCATAAGTATTGGCATTTAATAACCTCACTATGCGAGTGATTGCATCAAATATTGACAGTTTCTTATGGTTATATAGTTCAATTTTAATAATTGATGAAATCATTTTAAAACAGCGGAGTTGAACGGAGGTCTACTTTGTGAAATTTTTACTTTTTACATGAAATAACTCGGAGGTGGATATTCTAATCAAAATTTCGAGAAAATTAAAAATATTTTTAGTAAATTTTTAATTAAATATATTAAAGCACACTTTTTTTTAGTTATATTAAATCAAAATCTCTTTGATTCCTACTCCGCTCAACTAAACCCTTTAACTTATGTACTTAAATTACTTTATTTTTCCTTTGTAAGATCTCACCTTGAATTTACCTCAATTATCTGGTCACCTTTTTATTTATCCCATATTAATTGTATTGAATAAGTCCGTTTTCCTACCTACGCCCATACTACTGTTCCCGATATTTTAAAAACCTATCTTTTAACAATATTTCTGTCAAGCAACGACTCACTGATGCTACATTATATTTAAGCTCCTAAATGGTTTCCTTGATTGTCCCGATTGACTGAGTAAGGTTGGTTTCCGGATCACAGTTAGGTATTCTTTAGGACACGATGCACTCTTTTCACTTAATCCTTTCAAAACAAATTCCCTAAAATATTCCTATCTACAGCGTGTTTATCGTATGCTTAACGGGGAGCTGAATGACATTGATTTATTCGGTATTTCCTTGCATCAATTCAGGACTGCCATCAGGAGAGTCTTGATTGATTGATTCATTTATTTATCTATTATATAATATTTTTCCAATTATATTATATCACTTTATGTTTAGCTACGCATTGTCCTATTTTCTTTCATCCTCCCATTTATATATATGTTGCCTGTTGATTTTTCAATAAATAAATAAAATTTATTAATAAACCTTAGATTACACCACAATTGAACTACAATCTAGAAGTCAAAAACGCATCCAGAAAAAATCTATTTCGTTAAACATCACAGGTCAAAAATTTTGATCAAGTGTGATGGACTTACGGCATGACAAAATAAAACTTTATTAACAGTACATCAAAGTATATATATATATATATATATATATATATATATATATATATATATATATATATATATATATATATATATATATATATATATATATATATATATATATATATATATATATATATATATATATATATATATATATATATATATATATATGTATGTATATTCAAAAATATAAATGATTATATTTTAATTGAATTTCGCAGATGTTGAATTATATTAGTCAACCATTGGCATTTTGAAAAAAATAAGGTATGCATTTGTGTATATGTATGTAGGTATGTACATATGTACATATGTGTTTCCTCAAAGTTCAATTAATTTGGTCTGTTCGTGTCCACATACATATGCAATCTCGTCAGAATATCTCCGAATCAACATTTCGAACCCTTGATTTTTTACGCCACACTTCCGGCAGATCGCACCGATTAAGTCAAGGGCTTGTAAACATTTTTCGACCATTTTGCGAACCGTCATTAAACGTTCAAAATACAAATAAAAATAAATTCCGATATGATCAACCCATGACTTCAATATAAGAAGGACACAACACAAAATTCGATAATTAAACATGCATACATACCGGCTATGATTGCAAATTGATTGATTGAAAAGACTGTTCTAAACTATCTGATGAACCGACTTGTGCCTCTTGTGTGCGTCTTAACCTTGAATCCAAACATAGAACTAACTGGTGGATTGGATTGTCCTCTGTTCCATCGCTTTATGGATATGGATAATGCTCTTATTGACTATGCCGCATAATAAAAATTTTCATTTCGGGCAAATTAACTTGCGAAGATCTCGTCTATTTTTACAGACATTTTGATTATCCAGGAGCCTTATTCTTCTGAGGGTAATATTCGTGGTCTGGGGAGACACGTTCGTGTTGTCACTGAACACAAATCTTCGGAGTACCCCTGGGAAGCTGTTGCTATGTTTTCTCCTAATATCTCTGTTCTCTCCACAGAGCATCTGTCTGGATCACGTTGTGTTTGTATGGAGCTGTATCTCAACGGCTTTTTATTCTGTTTCATCTTGTTTCCAACCCCTTCCATCCCTGTTGAAAAACCCCAGTTGAAAGTGGTCAGCGCCTTCCCCTCGTTGCTCTCACTTTGGGCCGGGCCGCACCGCTCAACTCGCGAACAACTTGGTTGAGGGCGACCAGACCAATGCATGCAGGTAGATGGGCCATGCCGCACCCGTCAACTTGTTTGTCGCACACATTTCCATACATTTTTTCGTGTCGCGCGACTAGTCGGCCGACAAAGTTGCACGGTGCGGCCCGGCCCTTAGGCTTATCGTACAGCGTCTGCAGACTCCTTGCATATTATTGCTGGTACATTACCACTTGACTTGCAGATTCTTGAGAAAGACTTCGCAGAGGGCTGGACCCTTCCGTTTCGGGAGTTTTAATTCGCGTTTGACTGTCGTTGTGTCTGGACGTGTCGATCGCAATCGTTGTGGAGTCAACCCAATCCTACAATGGAGGATATTATTACATTAAGACTGAAGATTCTCGAGGACCTATCAAAAAAAGGGATCTGGTGCCAATGTCCTTACCAAGGACAGGGTGCTTTATATCAGCGCCTCTATTGATAGTTTTGTGTCAATCGCACGCGTCGCTTTTGAAAGCCTGGCGTCCTTCCTGAGTCCCTCCTGACGATGTATCGTCCCTCTCCAGCAAGTCTTCGCTCCAGCTGTTTCGGTCGAATCTACGCCTCTGCAATCGGATGAGGTAACAGTACGAGATATCTCCACACTGTGAACATACACTGAATCCAACAATACTACAGCGCATAAACAAACAGCTGTCAGTTCTGGAAAGAAGATGGGGTCATCATTCGCCTTGGGTAAATCAAATGAAACTTCTAATGTTCATCCCATAGGGAAAAATAATTTATCAGATGTCTCGGTCTTGTCTCCTTCTACTTCATCCACGATCCTGATCTATCTCCAACTCTATTGGGTGCTGCTAATGTTGCTCGAACTTCAAGACGTCCGTTTATACGCGGAACTGGCGTGGCTAATTCATTATTACTGGCGGCCCAGCGTAGGAAGTATCTATACATATTTTATGTATATATATATAAAGACACAACATAAAACTCTATGAAACATTTCATTGACTTAAAGGTACCTTCTGGAGATGCCTCTGTTTTAAAGCTAAACTCAAAGGGAGACATGGGCGCCCGCAGGGGGGGGGGGGGCAAGGAATTGATTGAAAATAGTCAAATAATGTTACTTTTATTTTAAATCACTAAAGATTCCTATCAATCTTAAACTTAAGTATCGTTTGCTAACTGATCCATACAAGCCTCACCCGTCATATGATTTTGAGGGCGACATATCAGGAAGTGGAAAACGTTGTTTCAGGGAATCTTGGCTAACCCAATATACTCCATGGTTATCATATTCACCTAGGTTAAAAGGTTTTTTATGCATTTTCTGTGTTTTATTTCCGCAACCAGTTCAAAGGGGAATTCAAGGTGCCTTCATTACTACTCCTTGTACAAAGTACAAAGATTTTAATGAATGTGCCAGTAACCATAACAGCACAGCATGGCATCGTGGGTCTCAACAAGATGCTGATCACTTAGCGTCAACCATTGGAGATCAAAATAAGGATATTATTTGTCACATAGATAATACTGTAAAACGAATTATCTATCAGTCCAGCTATCTATCTATCAGAAAACGTTCAGCACATTACATCGTGTAAAAACATGGCTTAGATCTACAATGTCTGTATGGATTGTGCATTCATAATACAATGTCTGTATGGGTCTCAACAATGTCTCTCAAATACAATGTCTGTATGGCCCTACAATGTCTGTATGGGTCTCAACTCCAAAGCAGTTGAATGCCTTTCCTGTGTCTTGGTACACCATCATGGTTGAACGATTCAGTTTACGACTTTGAAATATTCGATAGCAGATACTTAGTGTTCAGAAGAGATAGAGGCTGCAGAGGAGGTGGTGTATTGCTGGCTGTCCGTGCCGATCGTGTGCGGTCTGCTCGTCGAATTTCAACTTTTAATTTTTAATTTTCTATTTTTATGTATAATTTTTTTAATGTTTTATTTTTATTGGTTTTTTTTTATTATTATTATTTTATTTTTTCTTATGTGTTTATATATTTTATGTATTTTCTGGCCATAGTGTCATATTGGGGTGACCTGTGAAGACACTGTGGTATATGTACTTGTGTATTAAAAATAAATAAATAAATACATTTCGTGTTCCCAATCAGTTACAGTGCCGTGATCCTCAATTTTTAAGAAATCTAATATCTAGTATTTTCAATTGTGCCGTTTCTAATTGGCAACATATGTAGATGGGAGTGTTCCTCTAACGGTAGACAAAAATTTCGGTTTTTTCCAAGGGTCGTTAGGCGCCTTAAGTGTGATTGGTTATCACCTAGTTTTTGGACCAGTCAATTTTTTACTGGTCATGGCCACTTTAACGGTAAGCTTAAATCCATGGAATTGATTTCTGATTCCGTCTGTCCTTGTACTTCTCCAGCGCAGGACGCAGACCATATTTTGTGGTCCTGTCCTGGTATGGATGTAGAGCGAAAGGTTATGCTTCATGGCGTCAGGGGAGCATCACGGGGATTTAGTGGGTAATAGAGCTTCTTTCAGGGATTTTGAAAGGTTTGCAGTGTATTTTGGGATCCTATGTACATATGTATGTTCGCCTGGATACTACTATTCAACTTATGGTGTATGCATGTGATGTATGTATGCCATTATGTGCGTGGGTACGCATGCATGTACATATTTATGTGTGCTACGCGTGTCCATATCATTTCTTTTCTTACCTTGTAGCCTCATGTAGAGGGGTTTATTGGTTGACTTAATTGACCTCTAAAGTGGGGTTTAATATAGAGCAGTGATGTGTGGTTGTTCTTGTGCAATATTGCTGCACAACCGTCTCGTTCTCCGACGAAAGGGTCTCTTAGACTGTATTCGTAAGGCTTTTAGGGACAAATTCTGGAACTTTAAAAATTTACATATACAGATACAGATGTGTCGAAGAAAGGGGAAAATGTGGAGGGTCTAATTAAAAACAAAAAATTCACAAATCTATTGATCGTCGAAAAATCTTATGAATAAACATAGCAAAAAAACATCTGAGTCAATTAAAGATTATGTGCAAATATATCATTAAAATGAAAAATATATCTTCGAACATTAGGCTCCATATATTTATGTCAGCTATGCAGCAGGGGGAGTAGTGGTGAATTTTAAAAACCAGGCCTAGGTGGTGATGGAGTGCGAGGTGGGTCTGGAATTTTTGTGGATCTGGGTAATTCCTCTGGGTTGACTCTTCAGCTCCAAATGTTGAAATATCATTGAAATTAAGAAAGTATCGTCAAATATTAGGCTCCATATTTTCATGTCAACTATGCAGCAGCGGGAGTTGTGGTGAATTTTAAAAACCAGGAGGTGCTGGAGAGGAAGGTGGGTGTGGAAGTTTTGGTGGATCTGGGCATTTCCTCTGGGTTGACTCTTTAGTTCCAAATCTTTTCTTCGTACATATCCCCATCTTTCAGGTAGAGAAGAACACTGCCAAATCTAAAGTAAATACAATAAAATATATTATTATATGTAATATCATATATAAGTATATTCATTACATCAGTAAAATAAATGCGCTCTATGCTTCACAACTCGATATATTGTCCAAGATAACAAACAAAGAAATGACCATCATTCTTGGTGATTTTAATGCCAAAGTCGGTAATAATAGCAACATTGATAACATAGTGGGTAAATATGGATTGGGTATTCAAAATGAGAGAGGAGAGAAACTTATAAGTTTCTGTATTGAAAATAAAATGTCCATTATGAATACTTGGTTTCAACATCATCCTAGGCGATTATACACTTGGATATCTCCTGGGGATCGTCACCGCAACCGAATCGATTATGTAATTATAAATTCTAGATAGAAATCATCGATACATAACGTCAAAACATATTCAGGTGCAGATTGCGGATCTGACCATAACTTACTTGTTGCTAAATTTCGAATGAAATTACTAAATTGAAAATTATTAAAAAAAATCAAAATAAAGCAATTAAACTCACCAATGATGATGTAATAAATTTTGGCAATGAAATCAGAGAAAAAGATGCAGAATTCCAAATAAATCCTAATGTAGATGTAGAAGAGTCTTGGAAAAATTTTAAAGATCTCATAATTCGGTATGCCAGAAAACATCAAACACCGCAAAATGAACATCGTAAGTCTTTTGTCTCTGATTCAACTGGGGTTAAGATAAAATAACGTAAAAGACTTAAACAAACTGGCATAACATCGACAGAATATCTTGAAAGGTATGCAATATTACATAAAGATATTCAAAGGAGTTGTAGGCGGGATAAAGCTAAATATATAAATGACATATGTGAGGAGATAGAAAAACACGCATTAAAGAATCAGGCAAGGGATTTTTTTCACAAAGTAAAAATCGTCACTCAAAAATTTTCACCCAAAACTCGGATAATAGATGATCAATTTGAAAACACGCTTACAGATATTGATGTGATACTCAACCGATAAGAAGAATACTGTTCGGAATTATACAGTGGTAGTTCGTCGACCTCAATTGTTTCCCTAATTGATGATGTCAGGGAGCCTGACATCTTGACATCTGAAGTTGTAAATGCCATAAAGAAACTGAAATGTAAAAAGTTCCCTGGCAGCGATGGTAACTGCGAAAAAGAGCTTGGTGAAACTGCGATAAAGGCGCTGTGTAATATGTGTAACAAGATCTGGGTAAACGGAGTATGGCCGAAAGATTGGGTCAATTCAATATTCATTCCCTTACACAAGAAAGGATCTACAAAAAAATGCGAGAATTACAAAACCTTAGCCTTAATATCGCACTCTAGTAAAGTATTGCTGTATATAATTAAAGATCGCTTGAGCAGTAACCTTGGATGGCAAATACCGAACGAACAAGCAGGGTTTGTAAAAGGCAAAGGGACGAGGGAACAGATACTGAATATATGTACGTCAACTTATTGAAAAACGTCAGGAGTTTCAAACTCCAGCCGTTCTTTGTTTTATAGATTATAAAAAAGCTTTTGACTTTGTGAACTGGGACTATCTGTGGAAAGTTCTATTGGACATGAGAGTCTCCATGCAATAATATATAACTTGTATAATGATAGCAATGCAGTAGTTAATGCAGAATTCCAAATAAATCCTAATGTAGATGTAGAAGAGTCATGGAAAATTTTTAAAGATCGCATAATTCGGTATGCCAGAAAACATCAAACACCGCAAAATGAACATCGTAAGTCTTTCATCTCTGATTCAACTTGGGTTAAGATAAAATAACGTAAAAGACTTAAACAAACTGGCTTAACTTTTGACTTTGTGAACAGGGACTATCTGTGGAAAGTTCGACTGGACATGGGAGTCCCCATGCATCTTGTAAAAATAATATATAACATGTATAATGATAACAATGCAGTAGTTCGAATCAATTCGCTAAACTTGACAAATTTTCGAGTACAACGTGGAGTAAGGCAAGGGTGTACATTATCTCCAGACCTATTTAATATATATGGAGAGTATATAATGCGTAGAGCACTGGATGGTTGGAAGGGTGGAGTGTCCATTGGTGGAAAAAAACTATCCAATCTTCGGTATGCGGATGACACAACGCTCATAGCTAATAATCATGAAAAAATGGCCGAACTGATCCGTCGTGTTGAGACAGAGAGTAATGTGCTTGGCCTCCATATAAACCACCCCAAAACAAAAATTATGATAATTGACCGTCACCAACAGCTGCAAAACAACAACTCAGCTTTAAGCGGTATAGAGCTGGTTGATAATTTTGTCTATTTGGGGTCACTCATATCTATCAACGGGGGCAGCGAATTGGAAATACGGCGCCGGATTACATTAGCAAAATCGGCAATGTCACAACTAACGAAGATTTGGAAGAAAAGAGCCATTACAACTGCTGTCAAAATCCGTCTCGTGAAGAGTCTCGTCTTTTCTGTCTGCCTTTATGGAGTCGAGACGTGGACCATGAAGGCGGCGGATAGACAGAGAATCGATGCCTTCGAGATGTGGTCCTGGAGATGGCTACTGCGCGTGCCTTAGACCGACAAACTTAGCACGAATGTGTCTATTCTTGAAGAATTAAAAATCAAGGATAGACTGTCAACTATATTGCGGTTGTTCGGCCACATTGCACGAAGAGGTGAGAAGAGCCTGGAGCGGTTGGTTGTGGTTGGTAACGTCGAAGGCAGAAGAAGCAGAGGCAGATCCCCCACATCCCCCTGGACTGACCAAGTATCTGCAGTGACGGGCGCTTCCAAGGTAGCAAGTCTTCGCCTGGCCGAATTAAGAACTCAATGGAAGAAGCTGGTTGACCGGACATCATAGTCACGATCCTCAGTGATGAGGGAACCGACAGCAATATATATAACGGAAGGTATACCAAAGCTACTCACTTTTTAATTTCCTTAGAGACGGACAGTGACTTTGGTAATGAATTGATATGGCAAGTAATACGAAATTTATAGGGAAAAAGTGTCGATTGTTGCAAATTTCACAATATATGTATGTCAAAATATCTACATATGCACTATCGTATTGCTTTGACCTAAAAAATGTACCAAAAATGCATTTTCTCAATATTTTGAATTTCAAAATATGAACTTTGTACAGACACGAATTCGGCTTGACGAATTCGGCTTACGAAATGTGAAAAAGTGCACGCAAACCATATCTACGAAACGATGCACTGACTCACAAGCCTAGATCTAGGGGGTGGCAAACAGGGCATTTGCCAAGGGGTGGCGGATTTAAAGGGGCGACAAATATTGGCATAAAGTAGAAATCTTCAGAGTTCCTGTTTCGCATCCATATAGTCTTCTTCTTTTAGTGCCTTATCCGTTACCGGAAGTTTGCAATCATGTTTCCAATGATGACTTTGTTGACTGCTATCTGGAACAGTGTAGTGGTATTTTGGTTGAACCACTGCCTCAGGTTTTTCAGCCAGGACGACCTTCTTCTTCCCGTGTTCCAGATAGCAGTAAACAGAGTAATCATTGGAAACATGATTGCAAACTTCCGGTAACGGATAAGGCACTAAAAGAAGAAGACTATATGGATGCAAAACGGGTATTGTGAAGATTTCTTCTTTATGCCAATATTTGTCGCCCCTTTAAATCCGCCACCCCCGGGCAAATGCCCAGTTTGCCACCCCCTAGATCTAGGCTTGTGAGTCAGTGCATCGTTTCGTAAATACAGTTTGCGTGCACTTTTTCACATTTCGTAAGCCGAATTATAAAAAAAAATTTTTTTCCACTGGTGGAAACAGATTCACCATAACTTGAAATTTGACGGTACCCTGTCCAAATATGAGAGTATGTACACATATGCACACATGCACGTACAGATGTGTCCAAAAAAGTGGAAAAGGTGGATTGTCCATTTAAAAAATAGATCTTTTAAAAAATCACAAATTTATTGAGTCTCGAAAAATCTTATACATTTATGTGCAAATATAGCATTAAAATCCATATCTCCATGTCTCCATATCTCCATGTCTACTGTGCAACACTTCGAGTTGGCGTTGGGGGTTCAATCACAATGATAGGTGGTAGAGGGGTTGGTGGGATTGTAAGTGGAGGTGGTCTTATAATCTCGGTCATTGACTCTTCAGTTCCAAATCTTGTCTTTTTACATATCCCCATCTTTCAGGTAGAGAAGAACACTGCCAAATCTAAAGTAAATACAATGAAATATATGAAATATATAAGTATATTTATTACTAAAGGTATAAGAAAGCTACTCACTTGTGGATTTCCTCAGAGATGGACAGTGACTTTGGTAATGAATTGACATGACAAGTACTAGGAAATTTATAGGGAAAAAATGTCGATTGTTGCATATTTCAACATTTTATGTCAAAATATCTACATATGCACTATCGTATTGTTTTGACCTAAAAAATGTACCAAAAATGCATTTTATCAATATTTTGAATTTCAAAATATGAACTTTGTACAAACACAGTTGACGAATTCGGCTTACGAAATGTGAAAAAGTGCACGCAAACTGTATTTACGAAACGATGCACTGACTCACAAGCCTAGATCTAGGGGGTGGCAAACTGGGCATTTGCCCGGGGGTGGCGGATTTAAAGGGGCGACAAATATTGGCATAAAGAAGAAATCTTCACAATACCCGTTTTGCATCCATATAGTCTTCTTCTTCTTTTAGTGCCTTATCCGTTACCGGAAGTTTGCAATCATGTTTCCAATGATTACTCTGTTTACTGCTATCTGGAACACGGGAAGAAGAAGGTCGTCCTGGCTGAAAAACCTGAGGCAGTGGTTCAACCAAAATACCACTACACTGTTCCAGATAGCAGTCAACAAAGTCATCATTGGAAACATGATTGCAAACTTCCGGTAACGGATAAGGCACTAAAAGAAGAAGACTATATGGATGCGAAACAGGAACTCTGAAGATTTCTACTTTATGCCAATATTTGTCGCCCCTTTAAATCCGCCACCCCTTGGCAAATGCCCTGTTTGCCACCCCCTAGATCTAGGCTTGTGAGTCAGTGCATCGTTTCGTAGATATGGTTTGCGTGCACTTTTTCACATTTCGTAAGCCGAATTCGTCAACTGTGTCTGTACAAAGTTCATATTTTGAAATTCAAAATATTGAGAAAATGCATTTTTGGTACATTTTTTAGGTCAAAGCAATACGATAGTGCATATGTAGATATTTTGACATACATATATTGTGAAATTTGCAACAATCGACACTTTTTCCCTATAAATTTCGTATTACTTGCCATATCAATTCATTACCAAAGTCACTGTCCGTCTCTAAGGAAATTAAAAAGTGAGTAGCTTTGGTATACCTTCCGTTATATATATTGCTGTCGGTTCCCTCATCACTGAGGATCGTGACTATGATGTCCGGTCAACCAGCTTCTTCCATTGAGTTCTTAATTCGGCCAGGCGAAGACTTGCTACCTTGGAAGCGCCCGTCACTGCAGATACTTGGTCAGTCCAGGGGGATGTGGGGGATCTGCCTCTGCTTCTTCTGCCTTCGACGTTACCAACCACAACCAACCGCTCCAGGCTCTTCTCACCTCTTCGTGCAATGTGGCCGAACAACCGCAATATAGTTGACAGTCTATCCTTGATTTTTAATTCTTCAAGAATAGACACATTCGTGCTAAGTTTGTCGGTCTAAGGCACGCGCAGTAGCCATCTCCAGGACCACATCTCGAAGGCATCGATTCTCTGTCTATCCGCCGCCTTCATGGTCCACGTCTCGACTCCATAAAGGCAGACAGAAAAGACGAGACTCTTCACGAGACGGATTTTGACAGCAGTTGTAATGGCTCTTTTCTTCCAAATCTTCGTTAGTTGTGACATTGCCGATTTTGCTAATGTAATCCGGCGCCGTATTTCCAATTCGCTGCCCCCGTTGATAGATATGAGTGACCCCAAATAGACAAAATTATCAACCAGCTCTATACCGCTTAAAGCTGAGTTGTTGTTTTGCAGCTGTTGGTGACGGTCAATTATCATAATTTTTGTTTTGGGGTGGTTTATATGGAGGCCAAGCACATTACTCTCTGTCTCAACACGACGGATCAGTTCGGCCATTTTTTCATGATTATTAGCTATGAGCGTTGTGTCATCCGCATACCGAAGATTGGATAGTTTTTTTCCACCAATGGACACTCCACCCTTCCAACCATCCAGTGCTCTACGCATTATATACTCTCCATATATATTAAATAGGTCTGGAGATAATGTACACCCTTGCCTTACTCCACGTTGTACTCGAAAATTTGTCAAGTTTAGCGAATTGATTCGAACTACTGCATTGTTATCATTATACATGTTATATATTATTTTTACAAGATGCATGGGGACTCCCATGTCCAGTCGAACTTTCCACAGATAGTCCCTGTTCACAAAGTCAAAAGTTAAGCCAGTTTGTTTAAGTCTTTTACGTTATTTTATCTTAACCCAAGTTGAATCACAGATGAAAGACTTACGATGTTCATTTTGCGGTGTTTGATGTTTTCTGGCATACCGAATTATGCGATCTTTAAAAATTTTCCAAGACTCTTCTACATCTACATTAGGATTTATTTGGAATTCTGCATCTTTTTCTCTGATAACATTACCAAAATTAATTACATCATCATTGGTGAGTTTAATTGCTTTATTTTGATGTCTTTTAATAATTTTCAATTTCAGTCGAAATTTAGCAACAAGTATGGTCAGATCCGCAATCTGCACCTTGATATGTTTTGATTTTATGTATCGATGAATTCCATCTAGAATTTATTAATATATATTCCACCTTTCCACCATACTTCACCTTTCGTAATAAATATACTTATATATACATACATATAATAATATTATTTATTGTATTTACTTTAGATTTAGCGGTGTTCTTCTCAACCTGAAAGATGGGTATATGTACGAAGACCAGATTCGGATCCCAAGATTCAACTGTTGGTATTTATTCTGCAAAGGCCCCGCCGCCACCCAATACTGAAGATCTCCCTCACCCTCCACCACCTAGGCCTTGTTTTCAAATTAACCCCGCAACTCCCCCTGCTGCACGGTAGACATGGAGATATGGAGCTATATCTTCGAAGATACATTCTTCATCTTAATGATATATTTGCACATAAATATAATTTGCACGTAATCTATAATTGGGTCAGATGTTTTTTTGTTATATTTATTCTACATCTGAGGCCTGTTGATTTTTCAATAAATAAATTCATAAGATTTTTCGAGGCTCAATAAATTTGTGAGAAATTTTAAAGATCTATTATTTAATTAGACCACCCACATTTTCCACTTTTCTCGACACATATTTACGTGCATATGTATGTAGATATGTGCGTACATTCTCCCATATACGTAGATCATAGATATTCGGACAATGAATATATCCGGCAAATTCCAAGTTACGGTGAATCTTTTTCCATTAGTGGAAATATACACATTTATATACATATTTATATATGTGCATATAATCCAGAATGTTCATGCAGTTTTCACTGTATTTCGCAATATAGAACGAAGTTCTTTAAGCGCAATCGTTTAAGCGCCTTTGCCAGTCATCTTCTTTAATTTTAAAAGAGGCACGTACACGCAAAATATACATATTTACGAAACGATGCACCGACTCACAAGTCTGGATCTAGGGGGTGGCAAACTGGGCATTTGCCCAGGGGTGGCGGATTTAAAGGGGCGACAAATGTAAGCATAAAGAAGAAATCTTCAGACTTCCCGTTTCGCATCCATATAGTAGTCTTCTTCTTTCAGTGGCTTATTCGTTACCGAACGTTTGCAATCATGTTTCCAATGATGACTTTGTTGGCTGCAATGGTATTTTGGTTGAACCACTGCCTCAGGTTTTTCAGATAGGACGTTCTTCTTCTTCCCGGGCCTCTCCTTTCGCACATATTTCCTGGGATGATGAGATGCAAGGGTTGATATGTTTCGGGGAGTCGCATTGCGTGACTAAAGTATTCGAGTTTTCGAATCTCGATGCTCTTGGCGATTTCTTTTGTTTTCTTCATTCGAGACAAAACACACTCATTTGTAACCTTTTATGTTCAGCTTATCTGTAGCATTATTCTGTATACCCATATTTCAACTGTTTCTATGTTTTCATAATAGTTTCAGTGAGGGTTCACGCTTCCACTGCGTATGAGAGAACTGAGAATACATAGCATCTCACTATCCTCATTCGGGTTTTCAGGGATAAATCTCGGCTACATAATCGTTTACCATGCACCCTTTTTTTTGATCTTTCGACTTAAGATCTTTCGATTTTCGATCTTTGCCTTCCGATGTTTGCGTTTTCCGGCGTTTCACAATCGGGGTCGTCACGGAGACCTACAATAATCACCCTGGCTTTTTCTATTCGGCATTTTATTTCATTCGTAAGATCCCACTTGGCATCTAAATTATGTAGAACCCTAATATACGGTCTTGTTGACTCTCTCCAGAAACACTCCTTCGACATTGCATGTCAATCCATCAGACTTGCAGATATTCATGTATTTTGTTATTTGATATTCAATTTTAAACCGTATTTATTACACCATTCGGTCACTCTGTTGATGAGTATCTGCAATCCATCTCTACTGTCTCCCACAAGTACAGTGTCATCTGCATAATGCAGATTATTTAACAAGACTCCGCTAACTTAAATCCCCTTTTCGGTTCCTGCTAATACTTCTTCAAATATTTACAACACAATCTACAATACTCAGCTGCTAGGGATTTCCATCGGGAAATTCTACTATGAAATTCCGGTGAAACTAGTCTTCATAAACGTTGACAAATGAATGACATGGATTACACGACCCATGTTCAATGTATTTTTTTTTCAATAGCGGATAGTATTCTTGTTTACTTAGTACATGCTCAAAATATTATACAACGCCTTTCGGCGTTTTTTTTTAAGCCTACGTACTTGCAAGCAAAACGCGTTGGACTTGTTGGCAATAACTTTTTGGCAATGGACTTGTTGGCAAAAAACATATTTTCAGCTTGATGAAATATAAGACAACAGTAAGTTCTTCTTTCGATATTTTATTTCTGACTGTGTCTCCCCTAGAACTCGTTATGCCACCCAAAAAGCAGAATTTTGAATTTTTGAAACTCCCTTGGGAGAGTCTGGGCCTCCCAAGAAGGCTATGTGGACCCAGGTTGAGAAACGCTGCGCTAGAGAATCGAGGTTTTTTTTCTGTTGTTCTCAGAATTATTTTGTCGGTCCTGCCGAAGTCTGATAATGAATACTTTGGTCACGTAATGTGACACCCCGAAAAATATGAAAAACCCTGCATCTCTTTATCCGAGGAAAGAGCGAAAAGTGCGAAAAGAGAGGCCCCGAATGAAGAAGGACGTCCTGGCTGAAAAACCCGAGGCAGTAGTTCAACCAAAATACCACTACACTGTTCCGGGCAGCAGCCAACAAAGTCATCATTAGAAACATGATTGCCAACGTCCGGTAACGGATAAGACACTAAAAGAAGAAGGCTATATGGATGCGAAACGGGATTTCTTCTTCATGCCAATTTTTCCACCCCTTTAAATCCGCCGCCCCTGGGCAAATACCCAGATTGCCACCCCCAAGATGTGAGTCAGTGCATCGTTTCGTAAGTATATTTTGCGTGCACTTTTTCACATTTCGTAAGCCGAATTCGTCAACTGTGTTTGTACAAAGTTCATATTTTGAAATTCAAAATATTGACAAAATGCATTTTTGGTACATTTTTTAGGTCAAAACAATACGACAGTGCATATGTGGATATTTTGACATTAAATGTTGAAATATACAACAATTGACATTTTTTCCCTATAAATTTCCTAGTACTTGCCATATCAATTCATTACCAAAGTCACTGTCCGTCTCTGAAGAAATTAAAAAGTGAGTAGCTTTGTTATACCTTTCGTAATAAATATTTATACTTATTATAGTATGTATGTATATACATATAATAATATTATTTATTGTATTTACTTTAGATTTGGCAGTGTTCTTCTCAACCTGAAAGATGGGGATATGTACGAAGACCAGATTCGGATCCAAAGAGTCATCTGTTGGTAGTTCTTTTGCAAAGGACCCTCCACCACCCACTACGGAAGAAATACCTCGCCCTCCACCACCTAGGCCTGGTTTTAAAATTCACCCCGCAACTCCCCCTGCTGCACAGTTGACATGGAAATATGGAGCCTAATGTTCGAAGATACATTCTTCGTTTTAATGATATATATATTTGCATATAAATTTAAAAGATTTTTCGAGGCTCAATAAATTTGTGAAAAATTTAAAATATCTATTTTTTAATTAGACCATCCACCTTAATCTATTGACACTTATTACAACTACGAATATAGACGAGAAAATGACAGAATATATTGAAATACAAAGAGATTGAAACAAGGATGCATACTATCCGCAATTATCTTCAATCTATAATCCGAAACATCTACATATTTTAAGAAGAATAAGCAAGA
Organism: Arctopsyche grandis; assembly: GCF_051622035.1. NCBI lineage: Eukaryota > Metazoa > Arthropoda > Insecta > Trichoptera > Hydropsychidae > Arctopsyche > Arctopsyche grandis. Next base: position 38,590,106 of record NC_135356.1, read on the forward strand.
GCCGAAGAGAGGATTAAAGTTAGCGGAGTCTCGTTAAATAATTAATCTGCATTATGAAGATGACACTGTACTTATGGCAGACAGTAGAGATGGATTGCAGATACTCATCAACAGAGTGACCGAATGGTGTAATAAATACGGTTTAAAATTAAATATCAAAAAACAAATTTCATGAATATCTGCAAATCTGATGGATTGACATGCAATGTCGAAGGAGTGCTTCTGGAGAGAGTCAACAAGGCCGTATATCTGGGTTGTACATACTTTAGATGCCAAGTGGGAGCATACGACTGAAATAAAATGCCGAATAGAAAAAGCCAGGGTAACTATTGCATGTACATATGTAGCCGTGATTTATCCATGAAAACCCGTATGAGGATAGTGAGATGCTATGTATTTTCAGTTCAGTATAAGAATACCCAGTGGAAGCGTAGACCCCCAGTGAAACCATTATGAAAAAATAGAAACATTTTAAATGTGGGTCTACAAAAGAATGCTACGTATAAGCCGAACATATATGTAAGTTTACAAATGAGTTTGTTTTGTCTCGAATGAAGAAAACAAAAGAGTCATGCATCCTGGCTGCTCAAGTCTGATAATGAATACTTTGGTCACGGAATGCGACACCCCGAAACATATCAACTCCTGTTATGTTTCCATTATCCAAGGAAATATGTCCGAAAGGAGAGGCCCGGGAAGAAGAAGGACGTCCTGGCTGAAAAACCTGAGGCAGTGATGGAGGGCGAGGTACATAGATCTTCATTAGTGGGTGGCGACGGGTCCTTTGCAACATTAGTTGAATCTTCGGATCCGCAAATTTCACAATAAATGGCAAAATATCTGCATATGCACTGTTGTATTGTTTTGACCTAAAAAATGTACCAAAAATGCATTTTGTGAATATTTTTAATTTCAACATATGAACCTACAAACATAGTTGACTTAGCTGACATAGCTTACGAAATGTGAAAAAGTGCACGCAGAATATATTTACGAAACGATGCACTGACTCACAAGCCTGGATCTGGGGGGTGGCAAACTGGGCATTTGCCAAGGGGTGGCGGATTTAAAGGGGCGACAAATGTTAGCATAAAGAAGAAATCTTCAGACTTTCCGTTTCGCATCCATATAGTAGTCTTCTTCTTTCAGTGGCTTATTCGTTACCGAACGTTTGCAATCATGTTTCCAATGATGACTTTGTTGGCTGCAATGGTATTTTGGTTGAACCACTGCCTCAGGTTTTTCAGCCAGGACGTTCTTCTTTTTCCCGGGCCTCTCCTTTCGCACATATTTCCTGGGATGATGAGATGCAAGGGTTGATATGTTTCGGGGTGTCGCATTGCGTGACTAAAGTATTCAAGTTTTCGAATCTCGATGCTCTTGGCGATTTCTTTTGTTTTCTTCATTCGAGACAAAACACACTCATTTGTAACCTTTTATGTTCAGCTTATCTGTAGCATTATTCTGTAGACCCATATTTCAACCGTTTCTATTTTTTCATAATGGTTTCAGTGAGGGTTCACGCTTCCACTGGGTATAAGAGAACTGAGAACATAGCATCTCACTCTCCTCATACGGGTTTTCAGGGATAAATCACGGCTACATACATACATACAATAGTTTATATAATAATAGCTTTTTATATACCTCTTATGCATTTCACATGGTTTTCGTGTAAGTGGTAATTTTTTATTCTATTAGGCATTTTATTTCAGTCGTATGCTCCCACTTGGCATCTAAAGGACAACCCAGATATACGGTCTTCTTGACTCTCTCCAGAAGCACTCCTTCGACATTGCATGTCAATTCATCACATTTGCAGATATTCATGAATTTTGTATTTATTACACCATTCGGTCACTCTGGTCGCGGCTGATCTTTATTGAATAATCAACCGAGCACAATGATTGATCTCTCCTTCTTAACAATAATATTCCCGTAGATGTAGTTTATCTTGACTTTGAAAAAGCCTTTGATAGAGTTCCTATCGATCGGCTTTTACTAAAACTCGAGCATATATATATAGGTGTAAGAGGACGGCTACTTGACTGGATCAGATTATTTTTAAAGTCAAGATAACCCATGTCTTTCCTACAAAATATACAAACATTCCATTGATTACGTCCAACATCAATTAGAGCTTGGTATCATCACCACTTTCGACCTAAAATGGTCCTCTTATATTAACCATATTGTGAACAAATGTTATTCTTTTTTGTATGTTATAAAACGTGTATTCAATTTTCCGTATTCAACTTAACTATATTATCAAATATTTAAAAAAATTTTATCGGACCTAAACTTTTATCAGACCTAAACTAAAAAAAGGTATTTTCAAAGTCAAGATAGACTACATCTACGGGAATATTATTGTTAAGAAGAAGAGATCAATCGTTGTGCTCGGTTAAAATATTACTCAGTACTGATCGGCCTTTTATAAAACCATGTTGCCATATAGCGGTCACCGTGACGAGACAGAATGTTAAATGACAGAAAACGCAAATATCGGAAGGCAAAGATCGAAAATCGAAAGATCTTAAATCGAAAGATCAAAAAAAAAAAGGTGCATGGTAAACGGTACATACTCACGTACATACTCACTTAATTTGCGCGAGCAGGATATAACGGTAACAAGAGGAACAGGCTTTTCCTCCCGTATTAATGTGCGCGCGCAAAATACGTGAGGAAAAGCATGCTCCTCTTGTTCCTGTTGTATCCTGCTCGCGCAAATTAAGTGAGTATGTACCGTTTACCATGTACCATTTTTTTTTTATCTTTCGACTTAAGATCTTTCGATTTTCGATCTTTGCCTTCCGATATTTGCGTTTTCTGTCATTTAACATTCTGTCTCGTCACGTAGACCCGGCATATAGATAATAGTCGATTGAGAGGCGATGTTGATTTCTAAACATTTTAGCAATATGGATGAAAGACTGGTAGGACGATAATTAGTAGCTTCTAATTTGTTTCCCTTTTTGTAGATAGGAATTATGAAGTTTTCCATTCTTTGGGTGTAAAAGAAGTTTTAAAATATTCATTGAAAAGTTTGAAGAAGGAACAGGATATGGAAAGAGCTGTTTTTTTTTAAAACGAGCGAAGCTATGTCATCATTACCAAGGGCGGAGTTGTCACCCAGGTTGTGTAAAACCTCGAAAACGACTTTTTCAGAAATCATTATATTATTAATTAATGTAGAATTTCGGGACAAGTTAGGAAACATCGGCAGATATGTAGAGTCTTCTTTGATGATTGAGTTGCTAAAGGCCTTAGCAAAAGTGTTGGCTACTAAGATAGGGTCTGTTATAAGTTCTTTGTTTTCGTTCATGATTGTGGACACTACGATTTTAAATTTTAGATTAGAGTTGAAATATTCAAAAAAAAGATTTGCAATCGCCAGAAACAATTAAAAATTCAAAGTCACGCTATGAGTTTCTTTTGTATTCGATGTAAATTTGAATGGTTTAGGGAAAGGAAAAAATTTTCGTTTATGGTTATTATATGGCTATTATAAATAGGAACAATATTTTGTTTGAACAAACATTTGTAATATGATAAAAATAGTATTAGTTGCGAGTTCTAAAAATGACCAATCGCTCTTGATAAAGAGTTCGTTTAATTTCTCATAGTCGGCTATTTTTAAGTTACACTTTAAGAAAGGATCAGTTAGAGGTTTACATTGTGACTTATTACACCATTGGATCAAAGAGTTCATTTTACTATCACATATATGGGTAGATACGACAAACTAAGGATATAGACGATAAAGATCTGCGAATAATCGCGAATTGCGAACTGGCAACAAAAAATCCTTGTCAAAGTGGACGAAAAAATGACAGAATATATCGACATACGAAGCGAGTTAGACAAGGATTCATACTTTCCTCAATGATCTTCAATTTATACTCAATGATATGAAAAAATATTTTAAGAAGAATAAGCAAGAGCCGAAGAGAAGATTATAGTTGGCTACATATGTATGGACATTACATCCTCTTTAATCAAATTATCTTGGCAACAATAATTTATCTAATTTAAATTTATATACTAATATGCTCTCTTTCAAGGTTTTATTCACGTTCATACAATCCCATTCATTCAACATATATTTTATACTAGTTAATCTATTGACAGTTATAGATACTACAAACTACGGATATATGTAGACGAAAAAGATCTCCGAATGTTGCGAATCTACACTGGCAACGAAAAACTGTCTAAGTGAACGAGAAAATGACAGAATAAATCGAAATACAAAGGGAGTGAGACAAGGATGCATACTATCCCTAGTGATCTTCAATCTATACTTTGAAACATCTACATATTTGAAGAAGAATAAGCAGGCGTCGAAGAGGGGATTAAAGTTAGCGGAGTCTCATTAAATAATCTGCATTAGGCAAATGACACTGTACTTGTGGAAGACAGTAGAGATGGATTGCAGATACTCATCAACAGGGTGACCAAATGGTGTAATTAATACGGTTTACAATTAAATATCAAAAAATAAAATTCATGAATATCTGCAAATCTCATGGATTGACATGCGATGTCGAAGGAGTGCCTGTGGAGAGAGTCAACAAGACCGTATATCTGGGTTATACTTTAAATGCCAAGTGGGATCATACGACTGAAATAAAATGTCGAATAGAAAAAGCCAGGGTGACTTTTATTCAGCTAAAAATAGTAGTATGTAGCCTTGATTTATCCCTGAAAACCCGTGTGAGGATAGTGAGATGCTATGTATTCTCAGTTCTCTTATACGTCGTATAAGCGTGGACCCTCACTGAAACCATGATGAAACTATATAAACATTTGAAATTTGAGTCTACAGAAGAATGTTACGTATAAGCTGAACATATGTTTAAGGTTACAAATGAGTGTGTTTTGTCTCGAATGAAGAAAACTGGCGAGAAATCGAAACATATCAACTTCTGCATTTCATTATCCAAGGAAATATGTCCGAAAGGAGAGGCACGGGAAGAAGAAGGTCGTCCTGGCTGAAAAACCTGAGGCAGTGGTTCAACCAAAATACCACTTCACTACACTACCGGGCAGCAGCCAACAAAGTCATCATTGGAAATATGATTGCAAACGTCTGGTAACGGAAAAGGCACTAAAAGAAGAAGACTACATATGTACATATGTATATGGATGCGAAATGGGAACTCTGAAGATTTCTTCTTTATGCCAATATTTGTGGCCCCTTTAAATCCGCCACCCCTTGGCAAATGCCCAGTTTGCCACCCCCTAGATCTAGGCTTGTGAGTCAGTGCATCGTTTCGTAAATATATTCTGCGTGCACTTTTTCACATTTCGTAAGCTGAATTCGTCAACTATGTTTGTACATAGGTTCATATGTTGAAATTAAAAATATTCACAACATGCATTTTTGGTACATTTTTCAGGTTAAAACAATACAACAGTGCATATGTAGATATTTTGCCATTTATTGTGAAATTTGCGGATCCGAAGATTCAACTAATGTTGCAAAGGACCCGTCGCCACCCACTAATGAAGATCTATGTAACTCGCCCTCCATCAACTAAGCCTGGTTTTAAAATTCAACACAAAACTCCCCCTGCTGCACAGTAGACATGGAGATGATTTCGAAGTATAACCAACTTTGAAAAAGCATGCTGAGAAATAGACAAAGAGAATCTGATTATCTCAAATATGGTCAGTTGACCTGATTATCTCAAATAGGTACCCTGGATATGTTCAGTGTCCGAATGTCTACTATCTATGTACCGGACATACATATGTATATATGGGATTATGTACATACATATGTATGCACACATGCACGTACAGATGTGTCGAAATGGAAAAAAATGGAAAAGGTGGATGGTCTGATTAAAAAATAGATATTTTAAATTTTTCACAAATTTATTGAGCCTTGAAAAATCTCATAAATTTAAATGCAAATATCATTAAATGTATCATTAAAACAAAGAATGTATCTTCGAACATTAGGCTCCATATCTCCATGTCTCCATATCTCTATGGAGTTGGGGGTTCAATCACAATGATAGGTGGTAGAGGGGTTGGTGGGATTGAAAGTGGAGGTGGTCTTAAAATCTCGGTCATTGACTCTTCAGTTCCAAATCTTGTCTTTTTACATATCCCCATCTTTCAGGTAGAGAAGAACACTGCCAAATCTAAAGTAAATACAATGAAATATATAAGTATATTTATTACTAAAGGTATAAGAAAGCTACTCACTTGTGGATTTCCTCAGAGATGGACAGTGACTTTGGTAATGAATTGACATGACAATTACTAGGAAATTTATAGGGAAAAAATGTCGATTGTTGCATATTTCAACATTTTATGTCAAAATATCTACATATGCACTATCGTATTGTTTTGACCTAAAAAATGTACCAAAAATGCATTTTATCAATATTTTGAATTTCAAAATATGAACTTTGTACAAACACAGTTGACGAATTCGGCTTACGAAATGTGAAAAAGTGCACGCACACTATATTTACGAAACGATGCACTGACTCACAAGCCTAGATCTAGGGGGTGGCAAACTGGGCATTTGCCCGGGGGTGGCGGATTTAAAGGGGCGACAAATATTGGCATAAAGAAGAAATCTTCACAATACCCGTTTTGCATCCATATAGTCTTCTTCTTTTAGTGCCTTATCCGTTACCGGAAGTTTGCAATCATGTTTCCAATGATTACTTTGTTTACTGCTATCTGGAACACGGGAAGAAGAAGGTCGTCCTGGCTGAAAAACCTGAGGCAGTGGTTCAACCAAAATACCACTACACTGTTCCAGATAGCAGTCAACAAAGTCATCATTGGAAACATGATTGCAAACTTCCGGTAACGGATAAGGCACTAAAAGAAGAAGACTATATGGATGCGAAACAGGAACTCTGAAGATTTCTACTTTATGCCAATATTTGTCGCCCCTTTAAATCCGCCACCCCTTGGCAAATGCCCTGTTTGCCACCCCCAAGATCTAGGCTTGTGAGTCAGTGCATCGTTTCGTAAATATTTTTTGCGTGCACTTTTTCACATTTCGTAAGCCGAATTCATATGTACAAAGTTCATATGTTGAAATTCAAAATATTGATAAAATGCATTTTTGGTACATTTTTTAGGTCAAAGCAATACGATAGTGCATATGTAGATATTTTGACATAAATTGTGAAATTTGCAACAATCGACACTTTTTCCCTATAAATTTCGTATTACTTGCCATATCAATTCATTACCAAAGTCACTGTCCGTCTCTAAGGAAATTAAAAAGTGAGTAGCTTTGGTATACCTTCCGTTATATATATATTGCTGTCGGTTCCCTCATCACTGAGGATCGTGACTATGATGTCCGGTCAACCAGCTTCTTCCATTGAGTTCTTAATTCGGCCAGGCGAAGACTTGCTACCTTGGAAGCGCCCGTCACTGCAGATACTTGGTCAGTCCAGGGGGATGTGGGGGATCTGCCTCTGCTTCTTCTGCCTTCGACGTTACCAACCACAACCAACCGCTCCAGGCTCTTCTCACCTCTTCGTGCAATGTGGCCGAACAACCGCAATATAGTTGACAGTCTATCCTTGATTTTTAATTCTTCAAGAAAAGACACATTTGTGCGTTTGTCGGTCCAAGTCAAGCGCAGTAGCCATCTCCAGGACCACATCTCGAAGGCATCGATTCTCTGTCTCGAAGGCACCGCCGCCTTCATGGTCCACGTCTCGACTCCATAAAGGCAGACAGAAAAGACGAGACTCTTCACGAGACGGATTTTGACAGCAGTTGTAATGGCTCTTTTCTTCCAAATCTTCGTTAGTTGTGACATTGCCGATTTTGCTAATGTAATCCGGCGCCGTATTTCCAATTCGCTGCCCCCGTTGATAGATATGAGTGACCCCAAATAGACAAAATTATCAACCAGCTCTATACCGCTTAAAGCTGAGTTGTTGTTTTGCAGCTGTTGGTGACGGTCAATTATCATAATTTTTGTTTTGGGGTGGTTTATATGGAGGCCAAGCACATTACTCTCTGTCTCAACACGACGGATCATTTCGGCCATTTCTTCATGATTATAAGCTATGAGCGTTGTGTCATCCGCATACCGAAGATTGGATAGTTTTTTTCCACCAATGGACACTCCACCCTTCCAACCATCCAGTGCTCTACGCATTATATACTCTCCATATATATATTAAATAGGTCTGGAGATAATATACACCCTTGCCTTACTGCACGTTGTACTCGAAAATTTGTCAAGTTTAGCGAATTGATTCGAACTACTGCATTGTTATCATTATACAAGTTATATATTATTTTTACAAGATGTATGGGGACTCCCATGTCCAGTAGAACTTTCCACAGATAGTCCCTGTTCACAAAGTCAAAAGTTAAGCCAGTTTGTTTAAGTCTTTTACGTTATTTTATCGTAACCCAAGTTGAATCAGAGATGAAAGACTTACGATGTTCATTTTGCGGTGTTTGATGTTTTCTGGCATACCGAATTATGAGATCTTTAAAAATTTTCCAAGACTCTTCTACATCTAAATTAGGATTTATTTGGAATTCTGCATCTTTTTCTCGGATTACATTACCAAAATTAATTACATCATCATTGGTGAGTTTAATTGCTTTATTTTGATGTCTTTTAATAATTTTCAATTTCAGTCGAAATTTAGCAACAAGTATGGTCAGATCCGCAATCTGCACCTGGATATGTTTTGACGTTATGTATCGATGATTTCCATCTAGAATTTATTTATATATATTCCACCTTTCTACCATACTCCACCTTTCGTAATAAATATACTTATATATATATATATATACATATAATAATATTATTTATTGTATTTACTTTAGATTTAGCGGTGTTCTTCTCAACCTGAAAGATGGGTATATGTACGAAGACCAGATTCGGATCCCAAGATTCAACTGTTGGTATTTATTCTGCAAAGGCCCCGCCGCCACCCAATACTGAAGATCTCCCTCACCCTCCACCACCTAGGCCTTGTTTTCAAATTAACCCCGCAACTCCCCCTGCTGCACAGTAGACATGGAGATATGGAGCTATATCTTCGAAGATACATTCTTCATCTTAATGATATATTTGCACATAAATATAATTTGCACGTAATCTATAATTGGGTCAGATGTTTTTTTGTTATATTTATTCTACATCTGAGGCCTGTTGATTTTTCAATAAATAAATTCATAAGATTTTTCGAGGCTCAATAAATTTGTGAGAAATTTTAAAGATCTATTATTTAATTAGACCACCCACATTTTCCACTTTTCTCGACACATATTTACGTGCATATGTATGTAGATATGTGCGTACATTCTCCCATATACGTAGATCATAGATATTCGGACAATGAATATATCCGGCAAATTCCAAGTTACGGTGAATCTTTTTCCATTAGTGGAAATATACACATTTATATACATATTTATATATGTGCATATAATCCAGAATGTTCATGCAGTTTTCACTGTATTTCGCAATATAGAACGAAGTTCTTTAAGCGCAATCGTTTAAGCGCCTTTGCCAGTCATCTTCTTTAATTTTAAAAGAGGCACGTACACGCAAAATATACATATTTACGAAACGATGCACCGACTCACAAGTCTGGATCTAGGGGGTGGCAAACTGGGCATTTGCCCAGGGGTGGCGGATTTAAAGGGGCGACAAATGTAAGCATAAAGAAGAAATCTTCAGACTTCCCGTTTCGCATCCATATAGTAGTCTTCTTCTTTCAGTGGCTTATTCGTTACCGAACGTTTGCAATCATGTTTCCAATGATGACTTTGTTGGCTGCAATGGTATTTTGGTTGAACCACTGCCTCAGGTTTTTCAGATAGGACGTTCTTCTTCTTCCCGGGCCTCTCCTTTCGCACATATTTCCTGGGATGATGAGATGCAAGGGTTGATATGTTTCGGGGAGTCGCATTGCGTGACTAAAGTATTCGAGTTTTCGAATCTCGATGCTCTTGGCGATTTCTTTTGTTTTCTTCATTCGAGACAAAACACACTCATTTGTAACCTTTTATGTTCAGCTTATCTGTAGCATTATTCTGTATACCCATATTTCAACTGTTTCTATGTTTTCATAATAGTTTCAGTGAGGGTTCACGCTTCCACTGCGTATGAGAGAACTGAGAATACATAGCATCTCACTATCCTCATTCGGGTTTTCAGGGATAAATCTCGGCTACATAATCGTTTACCATGCACCCTTTTTTTTGATCTTTCGACTTAAGATCTTTCGATTTTCGATCTTTGCCTTCCGATGTTTGCGTTTTCCGGCGTTTCACAATCGGGGTCGTCACGGAGACCTACAATAATCACCCTGGCTTTTTCTATTCGGCATTTTATTTCATTCGTAAGATCCCACTTGGCATCTAAATTATGTAGAACCCTAATATACGGTCTTGTTGACTCTCTCCAGAAACACTCCTTCGACATTGCATGTCAATCCATCAGACTTGCAGATATTCATGTATTTTGTTATTTGATATTCAATTTTAAACCGTATTTATTACACCATTCGGTCACTCTGTTGATGAGTATCTGCAATCCATCTCTACTGTCTCCCACAAGTACAGTGTCATCTGCATAATGCAGATTATTTAACAAGACTCCGCTAACTTAAATCCCCTTTTCGGTTCCTGCTAATACTTCTTCAAATATTTACAACACAATCTACAATACTCAGCTGCTAGGGATTTCCATCGGGAAATTCTACTATGAAATTCCGGTGAAACTAGTCTTCATAAACGTTGACAAATGAATGACATGGATTACACGACCCATGTTCAATGTATTTTTTTTTCAATAGCGGATAGTATTCTTGTTTACTTAGTACATGCTCAAAATATTATACAACGCCTTTCGGCGTTTTTTTTTAAGCCTACGTACTTGCAAGCAAAACGCGTTGGACTTGTTGGCAATAACTTTTTGGCAATGGACTTGTTGGCAAAAAACATATTTTCAGCTTGATGAAATATAAGACAACAGTAAGTTCTTCTTTCGATATTTTATTTCTGACTGTGTCTCCCCTAGAACTCGTTATGCCACCCAAAAAGCAGAATTTTGAATTTTTGAAACTCCCTTGGGAGAGTCTGGGCCTCCCAAGAAGGCTATGTGGACCCAGGTTGAGAAACGCTGCGCTAGAGAATCGAGGTTTTTTTTCTGTTGTTCTCAGAATTATTTTGTCGGTCCTGCCGAAGTCTGATAATGAATACTTTGGTCACGTAATGTGACACCCCGAAAAATATGAAAAACCCTGCATCTCTTTATCCGAGGAAAGAGCGAAAAGTGCGAAAAGAGAGGCCCCGAATGAAGAAGGACGTCCTGGCTGAAAAACCCGAGGCAGTAGTTCAACCAAAATACCACTACACTGTTCCGGGCAGCAGCCAACAAAGTCATCATTAGAAACATGATTGCCAACGTCCGGTAACGGATAAGACACTAAAAGAAGAAGGCTATATGGATGCGAAACGGGATTTCTTCTTCATGCCAATTTTTCCACCCCTTTAAATCCGCCGCCCCTGGGCAAATACCCAGATTGCCACCCCCAAGATGTGAGTCAGTGCATCGTTTCGTAAGTATATTTTGCGTGCACTTTTTCACATTTCGTAAGCCGAATTCGTCAACTGTGTTTGTACAAAGTTCATATTTTGAAATTCAAAATATTGACAAAATGCATTTTTGGTACATTTTTTAGGTCAAAACAATACGACAGTGCATATGTGGATATTTTGACATTAAATGTTGAAATATACAACAATTGACATTTTTTCCCTATAAATTTCCTAGTACTTGCCATATCAATTCATTACCAAAGTCACTGTCCGTCTCTGAAGAAATTAAAAAGTGAGTAGCTTTGTTATACCTTTCGTAATAAATATTTATACTTATTATAGTATGTATGTATATACATATAATAATATTATTTATTGTATTTACTTTAGATTTGGCAGTGTTCTTCTCAACCTGAAAGATGGGGATATGTACGAAGACCAGATTCGGATCCAAAGAGTCATCTGTTGGTAGTTCTTTTGCAAAGGACCCTCCACCACCCACTACGGAAGAAATACCTCGCCCTCCACCACCTAGGCCTGGTTTTAAAATTCACCCCGCAACTCCCCCTGCTGCACAGTTGACATGGAAATATGGAGCCTAATGTTCGAAGATACATTCTTCGTTTTAATGATATATATATTTGCATATAAATTTAAAAGATTTTTCGAGGCTCAATAAATTTGTGAAAAATTTAAAATATCTATTTTTTAATTAGACCATCCACCTTAATCTATTGACACTTATTACAACTACGAATATAGACGAGAAAATGACAGAATATATTGAAATACAAAGAGATTGAAACAAGGATGCATACTATCCGCAATTATCTTCAATCTATAATCCGAAACATCTACATATTTTAAGAAGAATAAGCAAGAGCCGAAGAGAGGATTAAAGTTAGCGGAGTCTCGTTAAATAATTAATCTGCATTATGAAGATGACACTGTACTTATGGCAGACAGTAGAGATGGATTGCAGATACTCATCAACAGAGTGACCGAATGGTGTAATAAATACGGTTTAAAATTAAATATCAAAAAACAAATTTCATGAATATCTGCAAATCTGATGGATTGACATGCAATGTCGAAGGAGTGCTTCTGGAGAGAGTCAACAAGGCCGTATATCTGGGTTGTACATACTTTAGATGCCAAGTGGGAGCATACGACTGAAATAAAATGCCGAATAGAAAAAGCCAGGGTAACTATTGCATGTACATATGTAGCCGTGATTTATCCATGAAAACCCGTATGAGGATAGTGAGATGCTATGTATTTTCAGTTCAGTATAAGAATACCCAGTGGAAGCGTAGACCCCCAGTGAAACCATTATGAAAAAATAGAAACATTTTAAATGTGGGTCTACAAAAGAATGCTACGTATAAGCCGAACATATATGTAAGTTTACAAATGAGTTTGTTTTGTCTCGAATGAAGAAAACAAAAGAGTCATGCATCCTGGCTGCTCAAGTCTGATAATGAATACTTTGGTCACGGAATGCGACACCCCGAAACATATCAACTCCTGTTATGTTTCCATTATCCAAGGAAATATGTCCGAAAGGAGAGGCCCGGGAAGAAGAAGGACGTCCTGGCTGAAAAACCTGAGGCAGTGATGGAGGGCGAGGTACATAGATCTTCATTAGTGGGTGGCGACGGGTCCTTTGCAACATTAGTTGAATCTTCGGATCCGCAAATTTCACAATAAATGGCAAAATATCTGCATATGCACTGTTGTATTGTTTTGACCTAAAAAATGTACCAAAAATGCATTTTGTGAATATTTTTAATTTCAACATATGAACCTACAAACATAGTTGACTTAGCTGACATAGCTTACGAAATGTGAAAAAGTGCACGCAGAATATATTTACGAAACGATGCACTGACTCACAAGCCTGGATCTGGGGGGTGGCAAACTGGGCATTTGCCAAGGGGTGGCGGATTTAAAGGGGCGACAAATGTTAGCATAAAGAAGAAATCTTCAGACTTTCCGTTTCGCATCCATATAGTAGTCTTCTTCTTTCAGTGGCTTATTCGTTACCGAACGTTTGCAATCATGTTTCCAATGATGACTTTGTTGGCTGCAATGGTATTTTGGTTGAACCACTGCCTCAGGTTTTTCAGCCAGGACGTTCTTCTTTTTCCCGGGCCTCTCCTTTCGCACATATTTCCTGGGATGATGAGATGCAAGGGTTGATATGTTTCGGGGTGTCGCATTGCGTGACTAAAGTATTCAAGTTTTCGAATCTCGATGCTCTTGGCGATTTCTTTTGTTTTCTTCATTCGAGACAAAACACACTCATTTGTAACCTTTTATGTTCAGCTTATCTGTAGCATTATTCTGTAGACCCATATTTCAACCGTTTCTATTTTTTCATAATGGTTTCAGTGAGGGTTCACGCTTCCACTGGGTATAAGAGAACTGAGAACATAGCATCTCACTCTCCTCATACGGGTTTTCAGGGATAAATCACGGCTACATACATACATACAATAGTTTATATAATAATAGCTTTTTATATACCTCTTATGCATTTCACATGGTTTTCGTGTAAGTGGTAATTTTTTATTCTATTAGGCATTTTATTTCAGTCGTATGCTCCCACTTGGCATCTAAAGGACAACCCAGATATACGGTCTTCTTGACTCTCTCCAGAAGCACTCCTTCGACATTGCATGTCAATTCATCACATTTGCAGATATTCATGAATTTTGTATTTATTACACCATTCGGTCACTCTGGTCGCGGCTGATCTTTATTGAATAATCAACCGAGCACAATGATTGATCTCTCCTTCTTAACAATAATATTCCCGTAGATGTAGTTTATCTTGACTTTGAAAAAGCCTTTGATAGAGTTCCTATCGATCGGCTTTTACTAAAACTCGAGCATATATATATATAGGTGTAAGAGGACGGCTACTTGACTGGATCAGATTATTTTTAAAGTCAAGATAACCCATGTCTTTCCTACAAAATATACAAACATTCCATTGATTACGTCCAACATCAATTAGAGCTTGGTATCATCACCACTTTCGACCTAAAATGGTCCTCTTATATTAACCATATTGTGAACAAATGTTATTCTTTTTTGTATGTTATAAAACGTGTATTCAATTTTCCGTATTCAACTTAACTATATTATCAAATATTTAAAAAAATTTTATCGGACCTAAACTTTTATCAGACCTAAACTAAAAAAAGGTATTTTCAAAGTCAAGATAGACTACATCTACGGGAATATTATTGTTAAGAAGAAGAGATCAATCGTTGTGCTCGGTTAAAATATTACTCAGTACTGATCGGCCTTTTATAAAACCATGTTGCCATATAGCGGTCACCGTGACGAGACAGAATGTTAAATGACAGAAAACGCAAATATCGGAAGGCAAAGATCGAAAATCGAAAGATCTTAAATCGAAAGATCAAAAAAAAAAAGGTGCATGGTAAACGGTACATACTCACGTACATACTCACTTAATTTGCGCGAGCAGGATATAACGGTAACAAGAGGAACAGGCTTTTCCTCCCGTATTAATGTGCGCGCGCAAAATACGTGAGGAAAAGCATGCTCCTCTTGTTCCTGTTGTATCCTGCTCGCGCAAATTAAGTGAGTATGTACCGTTTACCATGTACCATTTTTTTTTTATCTTTCGACTTAAGATCTTTCGATTTTCGATCTTTGCCTTCCGATATTTGCGTTTTCTGTCATTTAACATTCTGTCTCGTCACGTAGACCCGGCATATAGATAATAGTCGATTGAGAGGCGATGTTGATTTCTAAACATTTTAGCAATATGGATGAAAGACTGGTAGGACGATAATTAGTAGCTTCTAATTTGTTTCCCTTTTTGTAGATAGGAATTATGAAGTTTTCCATTCTTTGGGTGTAAAAGAAGTTTTAAAATATTCATTGAAAAGTTTGAAGAAGGAACAGGATATGGAAAGAGCTGTTTTTTTTTAAAACGAGCGAAGCTATGTCATCATTACCAAGGGCGGAGTTGTCACCCAGGTTGTGTAAAACCTCGAAAACGACTTTTTCAGAAATCATTATATTATTAATTAATGTAGAATTTCGGGACAAGTTAGGAAACATCGGCAGATATGTAGAGTCTTCTTTGATGATTGAGTTGCTAAAGGCCTTAGCAAAAGTGTTGGCTACTAAGATAGGGTCTGTTATAAGTTCTTTGTTTTCGTTCATGATTGTGGACACTACGATTTTAAATTTTAGATTAGAGTTGAAATATTCAAAAAAAAGATTTGCAATCGCCAGAAACAATTAAAAATTCAAAGTCACGCTATGAGTTTCTTTTGTATTCGATGTAAATTTGAATGGTTTAGGGAAAGGAAAAAATTTTCGTTTATGGTTATTATATGGCTATTATAAATAGGAACAATATTTTGTTTGAACAAACATTTGTAATATGATAAAAATAGTATTAGTTGCGAGTTCTAAAAATGACCAATCGCTCTTGATAAAGAGTTCGTTTAATTTCTCATAGTCGGCTATTTTTAAGTTACACTTTAAGAAAGGATCAGTTAGAGGTTTACATTGTGACTTATTACACCATTGGATCAAAGAGTTCATTTTACTATCACATATATGGGTAGATACGACAAACTAAGGATATAGACGATAAAGATCTGCGAATAATCGCGAATTGCGAACTGGCAACAAAAAATCCTTGTCAAAGTGGACGAAAAAATGACAGAATATATCGACATACGAAGCGAGTTAGACAAGGATTCATACTTTCCTCAATGATCTTCAATTTATACTCAATGATATGAAAAAATATTTTAAGAAGAATAAGCAAGAGCCGAAGAGAAGATTATAGTTGGCTACATATGTATGGACATTACATCCTCTTTAATCAAATTATCTTGGCAACAATAATTTATCTAATTTAAATTTATATACTAATATGCTCTCTTTCAAGGTTTTATTCACGTTCATACAATCCCATTCATTCAACATATATTTTATACTAGTTAATCTATTGACAGTTATAGATACTACAAACTACGGATATATGTAGACGAAAAAGATCTCCGAATGTTGCGAATCTACACTGGCAACGAAAAACTGTCTAAGTGAACGAGAAAATGACAGAATAAATCGAAATACAAAGGGAGTGAGACAAGGATGCATACTATCCCTAGTGATCTTCAATCTATACTTTGAAACATCTACATATTTGAAGAAGAATAAGCAGGCGTCGAAGAGGGGATTAAAGTTAGCGGAGTCTCATTAAATAATCTGCATTAGGCAAATGACACTGTACTTGTGGAAGACAGTAGAGATGGATTGCAGATACTCATCAACAGGGTGACCAAATGGTGTAATTAATACGGTTTACAATTAAATATCAAAAAATAAAATTCATGAATATCTGCAAATCTCATGGATTGACATGCGATGTCGAAGGAGTGCCTGTGGAGAGAGTCAACAAGACCGTATATCTGGGTTATACTTTAAATGCCAAGTGGGATCATACGACTGAAATAAAATGTCGAATAGAAAAAGCCAGGGTGACTTTTATTCAGCTAAAAATAGTAGTATGTAGCCTTGATTTATCCCTGAAAACCCGTGTGAGGATAGTGAGATGCTATGTATTCTCAGTTCTCTTATACGTCGTATAAGCGTGGACCCTCACTGAAACCATGATGAAACTATATAAACATTTGAAATTTGAGTCTACAGAAGAATGTTACGTATAAGCTGAACATATGTTTAAGGTTACAAATGAGTGTGTTTTGTCTCGAATGAAGAAAACAAAAGAAATCGAAACATATCAACTTCTGCATTTCATTATCCAAGGAAATATGTCCGAAAGGAGAGGCACGGGAAGAAGAAGGTCGTCCTGGCTGAAAAACCTGAGGCAGTGGTTCAACCAAAATACCACTTCACTACACTACCGGGCAGCAGCCAACAAAGTCATCATTGGAAATATGATTGCAAACGTCTGGTAACGGAAAAGGCACTAAAAGAAGAAGACTACATATGTACATATGTATATGGATGCGAAATGGGAACTCTGAAGATTTCTTCTTTATGCCAATATTTGTGGCCCCTTTAAATCCGCCACCCCTTGGCAAATGCCCAGTTTGCCACCCCCTAGATCTAGGCTTGTGAGTCAGTGCATCGTTTCGTAAATATATTCTGCGTGCACTTTTTCACATTTCGTAAGCTGAATTCGTCAACTATGTTTGTACATAGGTTCATATGTTGAAATTAAAAATATTCACAACATGCATTTTTGGTACATTTTTCAGGTTAAAACAATACAACAGTGCATATGTAGATATTTTGCCATTTATTGTGAAATTTGCGGATCCGAAGATTCAACTAATGTTGCAAAGGACCCGTCGCCACCCACTAATGAAGATCTATGTAACTCGCCCTCCATCAACTAAGCCTGGTTTTAAAATTCAACACAAAACTCCCCCTGCTGCACAGTAGACATGGAGATGATTTCGAAGTATAACCAACTTTGAAAAAGCATGCTGAGAAATAGACAAAGAGAATCTGATTATCTCAAATATGGTCAGTTGACCTGATTATCTCAAATAGGTACCCTGGATATGTTCAGTGTCCGAATGTCTACTATCTATGTACCGGACATACATATGTATATATGGGATTATGTACATACATATGTATGCACACATGCACGTACAGATGTGTCGAAATGGAAAAAAATGGAAAAGGTGGATGGTCTGATTAAAAAATAGATATTTTAAATTTTTCACAAATTTATTGAGCCTTGAAAAATCTCATAAATTTAAATGCAAATATCATTAAATGTATCATTAAAACAAAGAATGTATCTTCGAACATTAGGCTCCATATCTCCATGTCTCCATATCTCTATGGAGTTGGGGGTTCAATCACAATGATAGGTGGTAGAGGGGTTGGTGGGATTGAAAGTGGAGGTGGTCTTAAAATCTCGGTCATTGACTCTTCAGTTCCAAATCTTGTCTTTTTACATATCCCCATCTTTCAGGTAGAGAAGAACACTGCCAAATCTAAAGTAAATACAATGAAATATATGAAATATATAAGTATATTTATTACTAAAGGTATAAGAAAGCTACTCACTTGTGGATTTCCTCAGAGATGGACAGTGACTTTGGTAATGAATTGACATGACAATTACTAGGAAATTTATAGGGAAAAAATGTCGATTGTTGCATATTTCAACATTTTATGTCAAAATATCTACATATGCACTATCGTATTGTTTTGACCTAAAAAATGTACCAAAAATGCATTTTATCAATATTTTGAATTTCAAAATATGAACTTTGTACAAACACAGTTGACGAATTCGGCTTACGAAATGTGAAAAAGTGCACGCACACTATATTTACGAAACGATGCACTGACTCACAAGCCTAGATCTAGGGGGTGGCAAACTGGGCATTTGCCCGGGGGTGGCGGATTTAAAGGGGCGACAAATATTGGCATAAAGAAGAAATCTTCACAATACCCGTTTTGCATCCATATAGTCTTCTTCTTTTAGTGCCTTATCCGTTACCGGAAGTTTGCAATCATGTTTCCAATGATTACTTTGTTTACTGCTATCTGGAACACGGGAAGAAGAAGGTCGTCCTGGCTGAAAAACCTGAGGCAGTGGTTCAACCAAAATACCACTACACTGTTCCAGATAGCAGTCAACAAAGTCATCATTGGAAACATGATTGCAAACTTCCGGTAACGGATAAGGCACTAAAAGAAGAAGACTATATGGATGCGAAACAGGAACTCTGAAGATTTCTACTTTATGCCAATATTTGTCGCCCCTTTAAATCCGCCACCCCTTGGCAAATGCCCTGTTTGCCACCCCCAAGATCTAGGCTTGTGAGTCAGTGCATCGTTTCGTAAATATTTTTTGCGTGCACTTTTTCACATTTCGTAAGCCGAATTCATATGTACAAAGTTCATATGTTGAAATTCAAAATATTGATAAAATGCATTTTTGGTACATTTTTTAGGTCAAAGCAATACGATAGTGCATATGTAGATATTTTGACATATATTGTGAAATTTGCAACAATCGACACTTTTTCCCTATAAATTTCGTATTACTTGCCATATCAATTCATTACCAAAGTCACTGTCCGTCTCTAAGGAAATTAAAAAGTGAGTAGCTTTGGTATACCTTCCGTTATATATATATATTGCTGTCGGTTCCCTCATCACTGAGGATCGTGACTATGATGTCCGGTCAACCAGCTTCTTCCATTGAGTTCTTAATTCGGCCAGGCGAAGACTTGCTACCTTGGAAGCGCCCGTCACTGCAGATACTTGGTCAGTCCAGGGGGATGTGGGGGATCTGCCTCTGCTTCTTCTGCCTTCGACGTTACCAACCACAACCAACCGCTCCAGGCTCTTCTCACCTCTTCGTGCAATGTGGCCGAACAACCGCAATATAGTTGACAGTCTATCCTTGATTTTTAATTCTTCAAGAAAAGACACATTTGTGCGTTTGTCGGTCCAAGTCAAGCGCAGTAGCCATCTCCAGGACCACATCTCGAAGGCATCGATTCTCTGTCTCGAAGGCACCGCCGCCTTCATGGTCCACGTCTCGACTCCATAAAGGCAGACAGAAAAGACGAGACTCTTCACGAGACGGATTTTGACAGCAGTTGTAATGGCTCTTTTCTTCCAAATCTTCGTTAGTTGTGACATTGCCGATTTTGCTAATGTAATCCGGCGCCGTATTTCCAATTCGCTGCCCCCGTTGATAGATATGAGTGACCCCAAATAGACAAAATTATCAACCAGCTCTATACCGCTTAAAGCTGAGTTGTTGTTTTGCAGCTGTTGGTGACGGTCAATTATCATAATTTTTGTTTTGGGGTGGTTTATATGGAGGCCAAGCACATTACTCTCTGTCTCAACACGACGGATCATTTCGGCCATTTCTTCATGATTATAAGCTATGAGCGTTGTGTCATCCGCATACCGAAGATTGGATAGTTTTTTTCCACCAATGGACACTCCACCCTTCCAACCATCCAGTGCTCTACGCATTATATACTCTCCATATATATATTAAATAGGTCTGGAGATAATATACACCCTTGCCTTACTGCACGTTGTACTCGAAAATTTGTCAAGTTTAGCGAATTGATTCGAACTACTGCATTGTTATCATTATACAAGTTATATATTATTTTTACAAGATGTATGGGGACTCCCATGTCCAGTAGAACTTTCCACAGATAGTCCCTGTTCACAAAGTCAAAAGTTAAGCCAGTTTGTTTAAGTCTTTTACGTTATTTTATCGTAACCCAAGTTGAATCAGAGATGAAAGACTTACGATGTTCATTTTGCGGTGTTTGATGTTTTCTGGCATACCGAATTATGAGATCTTTAAAAATTTTCCAAGACTCTTCTACATCTAAATTAGGATTTATTTGGAATTCTGCATCTTTTTCTCTGATTACATTACCAAAATTAATTACATCATCATTGGTGAGTTTAATTGCTTTATTTTGATGTCTTTTAATAATTTTCAATTTCAGTCGAAATTTAGCAACAAGTATGGTCAGATCCGCAATCTGCACCTGGATATGTTTTGACGTTATGTATCGATGATTTCCATCTAGAATTTATTTATATATATTCCACCTTTCTACCATACTCCACCTTTCGTAATAAATATACTTATATATATATATATATACATATAATAATATTATTTATTGTATTTACTTTAGATTTAGCGGTGTTCTTCTCAACCTGAAAGATGGGTATATGTACGAAGACCAGATTCGGATCCCAAGATTCAACTGTTGGTATTTATTCTGCAAAGGCCCCGCCGCCACCCAATACTGAAGATCTCCCTCACCCTCCACCACCTAGGCCTTGTTTTCAAATTAACCCCGCAACTCCCCCTGCTGCACAGTAGACATGGAGATATGGAGCTATATCTTCGAAGATACATTCTTCATCTTAATGATATATTTGCACATAAATATAATTTGCACGTAATCTATAATTGGGTCAGATGTTTTTTTGTTATATTTATTCTACATCTGAGGCCTGTTGATTTTTCAATAAATAAATTCATAAGATTTTTCGAGGCTCAATAAATTTGTGAGAAATTTTAAAGATCTATTATTTAATTAGACCACCCACATTTTCCACTTTTCTCGACACATATTTACGTGCATATGTATGTAGATATGTGCGTACATTCTCCCATATACGTAGATCATAGATATTCGGACAATGAATATATCCGGCAAATTCCAAGTTACGGTGAATCTTTTTCCATTAGTGGAAATATACACATTTATATACATATTTATATATGTGCATATAATCCAGAATGTTCATGCAGTTTTCACTGTATTTCGCAATATAGAACGAAGTTCTTTAAGCGCAATCGTTTAAGCGCCTTTGCCAGTCATCTTCTTTAATTTTAAAAGAGGCACGTACACGCAAAATATACATATTTACGAAACGATGCACCGACTCACAAGTCTGGATCTAGGGGGTGGCAAACTGGGCATTTGCCCAGGGGTGGCGGATTTAAAGGGGCGACAAATGTAAGCATAAAGAAGAAATCTTCAGACTTCCCGTTTCGCATCCATATAGTAGTCTTCTTCTTTCAGTGGCTTATTGAACGTTTGCAATCATGTTTCCAATGATGACTTTGTTGGCTGCAATGGTATTTTGGTTGAACCACTGCCTCAGGTTTTTCAGATAGGACGTTCTTCTTCTTCCCGGGCCTCTCCTTTCGCACATATTTCCTGGGATGATGAGATGCAAGGGTTGATATGTTTCGGGGAGTCGCATTGCGTGACTAAAGTATTCGAGTTTTCGAATCTCGATGCTCTTGGCGATTTCTTTTGTTTTCTTCATTCGAGACAAAACACACTCATTTGTAACCTTTTATGTTCAGCTTATCTGTAGCATTATTCTGTATACCCATATTTCAACTGTTTCTATGTTTTCATAATAGTTTCAGTGAGGGTTCACGCTTCCACTGCGTATGAGAGAACTGAGAATACATAGCATCTCACTATCCTCATTCGGGTTTTCAGGGATAAATCTCGGCTACATAATCGTTTACCATGCACCCTTTTTTTTGATCTTTCGACTTAAGATCTTTCGATTTTCGATCTTTGCCTTCCGATGTTTGCGTTTTCCGGCGTTTCACAATCGGGGTCGTCACGGAGACCTACAATAATCACCCTGGCTTTTTCTATTCGGCATTTTATTTCATTCGTAAGATCCCACTTGGCATCTAAATTATGTAGAACCCTAATATACGGTCTTGTTGACTCTCTCCAGAAACACTCCTTCGACATTGCATGTCAATCCATCAGACTTGCAGATATTCATGTATTTTGTTATTTGATATTCAATTTTAAACCGTATTTATTACACCATTCGGTCACTCTGTTGATGAGTATCTGCAATCCATCTCTACTGTCTCCCACAAGTACAGTGGGAAACAAGACTCCGCTAACTTAAATCCCCTTTTCGGTTCCTGCTAATACTTCTTCAAATATTTACAACACAATCTACAATACTCAGCTGCTAGGGATTTCCATCGGGAAATTCTACTATGAAATTCCGGTGAAACTAGTCTTCATAAACGTTGACAAATGAATGACATGGATTACACGACCCATGTTCAATGTATTTTTTTTTCAATAGCGGATAGTATTCTTGTTTACTTAGTACATGCTCAAAATATTATACAACGCCTTTCGGCGTTTTTTTTTAAGCCTACGTACTTGCAAGCAAAACGCGTTGGACTTGTTGGCAATAACTTTTTGGCAATGGACTTGTTGGCAAAAAACATATTTTCAGCTTGATGAAATATAAGACAACAGTAAGTTCTTCTTTCGATATTTTATTTCTGACTGTGTCTCCCCTAGAACTCGTTATGCCACCCAAAAAGCAGAATTTTGAATTTTTGAAACTCCCTTGGGAGAGTCTGGGCCTCCCAAGAAGGCTATGTGGACCCAGGTTGAGAAACGCTGCGCTAGAGAATCGAGGTTTTTTTTCTGTTGTTCTCAGAATTATTTTGTCGGTCCTGCCGAAGTCTGATAATGAATACTTTGGTCACGTAATGTGACACCCCGAAAAATATGAAAAACCCTGCATCTCTTTATCCGAGGAAAGAGCGAAAAGTGCGAAAAGAGAGGCCCCGAATGAAGAAGGACGTCCTGGCTGAAAAACCCGAGGCAGTAGTTCAACCAAAATACCACTACACTGTTCCGGGCAGCAGCCAACAAAGTCATCATTAGAAACATGATTGCCAACGTCCGGTAACGGATAAGACACTAAAAGAAGAAGGCTATATGGATGCGAAACGGGATTTCTTCTTCATGCCAATTTTTCCACCCCTTTAAATCCGCCGCCCCTGGGCAAATACCCAGATTGCCACCCCCAAGATGTGAGTCAGTGCATCGTTTCGTAAGTATATTTTGCGTGCACTTTTTCACATTTCGTAAGCCGAATTCGTCAACTGTGTTTGTACAAAGTTCATATTTTGAAATTCAAAATATTGACAAAATGCATTTTTGGTACATTTTTTAGGTCAAAACAATACGACAGTGCATATGTGGATATTTTGACATTAAATGTTGAAATATACAACAATTGACATTTTTTCCCTATAAATTTCCTAGTACTTGCCATATCAATTCATTACCAAAGTCACTGTCCGTCTCTGAAGAAATTAAAAAGTGAGTAGCTTTGTTATACCTTTCGTAATAAATATTTATACTTATTATAGTATGTATGTATATACATATAATAATATTATTTATTGTATTTACTTTAGATTTGGCAGTGTTCTTCTCAACCTGAAAGATGGGGATATGTACGAAGACCAGATTCGGATCCAAAGAGTCATCTGTTGGTAGTTCTTTTGCAAAGGACCCTCCACCACCCACTACGGAAGAAATACCTCGCCCTCCACCACCTAGGCCTGGTTTTAAAATTCACCCCGCAACTCCCCCTGCTGCACAGTTGACATGGAAATATGGAGCCTAATGTTCGAAGATACATTCTTCGTTTTAATGATATATATATTTGCATATAAATTTAAAAGATTTTTCGAGGCTCAATAAATTTGTGAAAAATTTAAAATATCTATTTTTTAATTAGACCATCCACCTTAATCTATTGACACTTATTACAACTACGAATATAGACGAGAAAATGACAGAATATATTGAAATACAAAGAGATTGAAACAAGGATGCATACTATCCGCAATTATCTTCAATCTATAATCCGAAACATCTACATATTTTAAGAAGAATAAGCAAGAGCCGAAGAGAGGATTAAAGTTAGCGGAGTCTCGTTAAATAATTAATCTGCATTATGAAGATGACACTGTACTTATGGCAGACAGTAGAGATGGATTGCAGATACTCATCAACAGAGTGACCGAATGGTGTAATAAATACGGTTTAAAATTAAATATCAAAAAACAAATTTCATGAATATCTGCAAATCTGATGGATTGACATGCAATGTCGAAGGAGTGCTTCTGGAGAGAGTCAACAAGGCCGTATATCTGGGTTGTACATACTTTAGATGCCAAGTGGGAGCATACGACTGAAATAAAATGCCGAATAGAAAAAGCCAGGGTAACTATTGCATGTACATATGTAGCCGTGATTTATCCATGAAAACCCGTATGAGGATAGTGAGATGCTATGTATTTTCAGTTCAGTATAAGAATACCCAGTGGAAGCGTAGACCCCCAGTGAAACCATTATGAAAAAATAGAAACATTTTAAATGTGGGTCTACAAAAGAATGCTACGTATAAGCCGAACATATATGTAAGTTTACAAATGAGTTTGTTTTGTCTCGAATGAAGAAAACAAAAGAGTCATGCATCCTGGCTGCTCAAGTCTGATAATGAATACTTTGGTCACGGAATGCGACACCCCGAAACATATCAACTCCTGTTATGTTTCCATTATCCAAGGAAATATGTCCGAAAGGAGAGGCCCGGGAAGAAGAAGGACGTCCTGGCTGAAAAACCTGAGGCAGTGATGGAGGGCGAGGTACATAGATCTTCATTAGTGGGTGGCGACGGGTCCTTTGCAACATTAGTTGAATCTTCGGATCCGCAAATTTCACAATAAATGGCAAAATATCTGCATATGCACTGTTGTATTGTTTTGACCTAAAAAATGTACCAAAAATGCATTTTGTGAATATTTTTAATTTCAACATATGAACCTACAAACATAGTTGACGAATTCAGCTTACGAAATGTGAAAAAGTGCACGCAGAATATATTTACGAAACGATGCACTGACTCACAAGCCTGGATCTGGGGGGTGGCAAACTGGGCATTTGCCAAGGGGTGGCGGATTTAAAGGGGCGACAAATGTTAGCATAAAGAAGAAATCTTCAGACTTTCCGTTTCGCATCCATATAGTAGTCTTCTTCTTTCAGTGGCTTATTCGTTACCGAACGTTTGCAATCATGTTTCCAATGATGACTTTGTTGGCTGCAATGGTATTTTGGTTGAACCACTGCCTCAGGTTTTTCAGCCAGGACGTTCTTCTTTTTCCCGGGCCTCTCCTTTCGCACATATTTCCTGGGATGATGAGATGCAAGGGTTGATATGTTTCGGGGTGTCGCATTGCGTGACTAAAGTATTCAAGTTTTCGAATCTCGATGCTCTTGGCGATTTCTTTTGTTTTCTTCATTCGAGACAAAACACACTCATTTGTAACCTTTTATGTTCAGCTTATCTGTAGCATTATTCTGTAGACCCATATTTCAACCGTTTCTATTTTTTCATAATGGTTTCAGTGAGGGTTCACGCTTCCACTGGGTATAAGAGAACTGAGAACATAGCATCTCACTCTCCTCATACGGGTTTTCAGGGATAAATCACGGCTACATACATACATACAATAGTTTATATAATAATAGCTTTTTATATACCTCTTATGCATTTCACATGGTTTTCGTGTAAGTGGTAATTTTTTATTCTATTAGGCATTTTATTTCAGTCGTATGCTCCCACTTGGCATCTAAAGGACAACCCAGATATACGGTCTTCTTGACTCTCTCCAGAAGCACTCCTTCGACATTGCATGTCAATTCATCACATTTGCAGATATTCATGAATTTTGTATTTATTACACCATTCGGTCACTCTGGTCGCGGCTGATCTTTATTGAATAATCAACCGAGCACAATGATTGATCTCTCCTTCTTAACAATAATATTCCCGTAGATGTAGTTTATCTTGACTTTGAAAAAGCCTTTGATAGAGTTCCTATCGATCGGCTTTTACTAAAACTCGAGCATATATATATAGGTGTAAGAGGACGGCTACTTGACTGGATCAGATTATTTTTAAAGTCAAGATAACCCATGTCTTTCCTACAAAATATACAAACATTCCATTGATTACGTCCAACATCAATTAGAGCTTGGTATCATCACCACTTTCGACCTAAAATGGTCCTCTTATATTAACCATATTGTGAACAAATGTTATTCTTTTTTGTATGTTATAAAACGTGTATTCAATTTTCCGTATTCAACTTAACTATATTATCAAATATTTAAAAAATTTTTATCGGACCTAAACTTTTATCAGACCTAAACTAAAAAAAGGTATTTTCAAAGTCAAGATAGACTACATCTACGGGAATATTATTGTTAAGAAGAAGAGATCAATCGTTGTGCTCGGTTAAAATATTACTCAGTACTGATCGGCCTTTTATAAAACCATGTTGCCATATAGCGGTCACCGTGACGAGACAGAATGTTAAATGACAGAAAACGCAAATATCGGAAGGCAAAGATCGAAAATCGAAAGATCTTAAATCGAAAGATCAAAAAAAAAAAGGTGCATGGTAAACGGTACATACTCACGTACATACTCACTTAATTTGCGCGAGCAGGATATAACGGTAACAAGAGGAACAGGCTTTTCCTCCCGTATTAATGTGCGCGCGCAAAATACGTGAGGAAAAGCATGCTCCTCTTGTTCCTGTTGTATCCTGCTCGCGCAAATTAAGTGAGTATGTACCGTTTACCATGTACCATTTTTTTTTTATCTTTCGACTTAAGATCTTTCGATTTTCGATCTTTGCCTTCCGATATTTGCGTTTTCTGTCATTTAACATTCTGTCTCGTCACGTAGACCCGGCATATAGATAATAGTCGATTGAGAGGCGATGTTGATTTCTAAACATTTTAGCAATATGGATGAAAGACTGGTAGGACGATAATTAGTAGCTTCTAATTTGTTTCCCTTTTTGTAGATAGGAATTATGAAGTTTTCCATTCTTTGGGTGTAAAAGAAGTTTTAAAATATTCATTGAAAAGTTTGAAGAAGGAACAGGATATGGAAAGAGCTGTTTTTTTTTAAAACGAGCGAAGCTATGTCATCATTACCAAGGGCGGAGTTGTCACCCAGGTTGTGTAAAACCTCGAAAACGACTTTTTCAGAAATCATTATATTATTAATTAATGTAGAATTTCGGGACAAGTTAGGAAACATCGGCAGATATGTAGAGTCTTCTTTGATGATTGAGTTGCTAAAGGCCTTAGCAAAAGTGTTGGCTACTAAGATAGGGTCTGTTATAAGTTCTTTGTTTTCGTTCATGATTGTGGACACTACGATTTTAAATTTTAGATTAGAGTTGAAATATTCAAAAAAAAGATTTGCAATCGCCAGAAACAATTAAAAATTCAAAGTCACGCTATGAGTTTCTTTTGTATTCGATGTAAATTTGAATGGTTTAGGGAAAGGAAAAAATTTTCGTTTATGGTTATTATATGGCTATTATAAATAGGAACAATATTTTGTTTGAACAAACATTTGTAATATGATAAAAATAGTATTAGTTGCGAGTTCTAAAAATGACCAATCGCTCTTGATAAAGAGTTCGTTTAATTTCTCATAGTCGGCTATTTTTAAGTTACACTTTAAGAAAGGATCAGTTAGAGGTTTACATTGTGACTTATTACACCATTGGATCAAAGAGTTCATTTTACTATCACATATATGGGTAGATACGACAAACTAAGGATATAGACGATAAAGATCTGCGAATAATCGCGAATTGCGAACTGGCAACAAAAAATCCTTGTCAAAGTGGACGAAAAAATGACAGAATATATCGACATACGAAGCGAGTTAGACAAGGATTCATACTTTCCTCAATGATCTTCAATTTATACTCAATGATATGAAAAAATATTTTAAGAAGAATAAGCAAGAGCCGAAGAGAAGATTATAGTTGGCTACATATGTATGGACATTACATCCTCTTTAATCAAATTATCTTGGCAACAATAATTTATCTAATTTAAATTTATATACTAATATGCTCTCTTTCAAGGTTTTATTCACGTTCATACAATCCCATTCATTCAACATATATTTTATACTAGTTAATCTATTGACAGTTATAGATACTACAAACTACGGATATATGTAGACGAAAAAGATCTCCGAATGTTGCGAATCTACACTGGCAACGAAAAACTGTCTAAGTGAACGAGAAAATGACAGAATAAATCGAAATACAAAGGGAGTGAGACAAGGATGCATACTATCCCTAGTGATCTTCAATCTATACTTTGAAACATCTACATATTTGAAGAAGAATAAGCAGGCGTCGAAGAGGGGATTAAAGTTAGCGGAGTCTCATTAAATAATCTGCATTAGGCAAATGACACTGTACTTGTGGAAGACAGTAGAGATGGATTGCAGATACTCATCAACAGGGTGACCAAATGGTGTAATTAATACGGTTTACAATTAAATATCAAAAAATAAAATTCATGAATATCTGCAAATCTCATGGATTGACATGCGATGTCGAAGGAGTGCCTGTGGAGAGAGTCAACAAGACCGTATATCTGGGTTATACTTTAAATGCCAAGTGGGATCATACGACTGAAATAAAATGTCGAATAGAAAAAGCCAGGGTGACTTTTATTCAGCTAAAAATAGTAGTATGTAGCCTTGATTTATCCCTGAAAACCCGTGTGAGGATAGTGAGATGCTATGTATTCTCAGTTCTCTTATACGTCGTATAAGCGTGGACCCTCACTGAAACCATGATGAAACTATATAAACATTTGAAATTTGAGTCTACAGAAGAATGTTACGTATAAGCTGAACATATGTTTAAGGTTACAAATGAGTGTGTTTTGTCTCGAATGAAGAAAACAAAAGAAATCGAAACATATCAACTTCTGCATTTCATTATCCAAGGAAATATGTCCGAAAGGAGAGGCACGGGAAGAAGAAGGTCGTCCTGGCTGAAAAACCTGAGGCAGTGGTTCAACCAAAATACCACTTCACTACACTACCGGGCAGCAGCCAACAAAGTCATCATTGGAAATATGATTGCAAACGTCTGGTAACGGAAAAGGCACTAAAAGAAGAAGACTACATATGTACATATGTATATGGATGCGAAATGGGAACTCTGAAGATTTCTTCTTTATGCCAATATTTGTGGCCCCTTTAAATCCGCCACCCCTTGGCAAATGCCCAGTTTGCCACCCCCTAGATCTAGGCTTGTGAGTCAGTGCATCGTTTCGTAAATATATTCTGCGTGCACTTTTTCACATTTCGTAAGCTGAATTCGTCAACTATGTTTGTACATAGGTTCATATGTTGAAATTAAAAATATTCACAACATGCATTTTTGGTACATTTTTCAGGTTAAAACAATACAACAGTGCATATGTAGATATTTTGCCATTTATTGTGAAATTTGCGGATCCGAAGATTCAACTAATGTTGCAAAGGACCCGTCGCCACCCACTAATGAAGATCTATGTAACTCGCCCTCCATCAACTAAGCCTGGTTTTAAAATTCAACACAAAACTCCCCCTGCTGCACAGTAGACATGGAGATGATTTCGAAGTATAACCAACTTTGAAAAAGCATGCTGAGAAATAGACAAAGAGAATCTGATTATCTCAAATATGGTCAGTTGACCTGATTATCTCAAATAGGTACCCTGGATATGTTCAGTGTCCGAATGTCTACTATCTATGTACCGGACATACATATGTATATATGGGATTATGTACATACATATGTATGCACACATGCACGTACAGATGTGTCGAAATGGAAAAAAATGGAAAAGGTGGATGGTCTGATTAAAAAATAGATATTTTAAATTTTTCACAAATTTATTGAGCCTTGAAAAATCTCATAAATTTAAATGCAAATATCATTAAATGTATCATTAAAACAAAGAATGTATCTTCGAACATTAGGCTCCATATCTCCATGTCTCCATATCTCTATGGAGTTGGGGGTTCAATCACAATGATAGGTGGTAGAGGGGTTGGT
Organism: Arctopsyche grandis; assembly: GCF_051622035.1. Taxonomy (NCBI): domain Eukaryota; kingdom Metazoa; phylum Arthropoda; class Insecta; order Trichoptera; family Hydropsychidae; genus Arctopsyche; species Arctopsyche grandis. The sequence continues at coordinate 38,621,028 of NC_135356.1, forward strand.
GGGATTGAAAGTGGAGGTGGTCTTAAAATCTCGGTCATTGACTCTTCAGTTCCAAATCTTGTCTTTTTACATATCCCCATCTTTCAGGTAGAGAAGAACACTGCCAAATCTAAAGTAAATACAATGAAATATATGAAATATATAAGTATATTTATTACTAAAGGTATAAGAAAGCTACTCACTTGTGGATTTCCTCAGAGATGGACAGTGACTTTGGTAATGAATTGACATGACAATTACTAGGAAATTTATAGGGAAAAAATGTCGATTGTTGCATATTTCAACATTTTATGTCAAAATATCTACATATGCACTATCGTATTGTTTTGACCTAAAAAATGTACCAAAAATGCATTTTATCAATATTTTGAATTTCAAAATATGAACTTTGTACAAACACAGTTGACGAATTCGGCTTACGAAATGTGAAAAAGTGCACGCACACTATATTTACGAAACGATGCACTGACTCACAAGCCTAGATCTAGGGGGTGGCAAACTGGGCATTTGCCCGGGGGTGGCGGATTTAAAGGGGCGACAAATATTGGCATAAAGAAGAAATCTTCACAATACCCGTTTTGCATCCATATAGTCTTCTTCTTTTAGTGCCTTATCCGTTACCGGAAGTTTGCAATCATGTTTCCAATGATTACTTTGTTTACTGCTATCTGGAACACGGGAAGAAGAAGGTCGTCCTGGCTGAAAAACCTGAGGCAGTGGTTCAACCAAAATACCACTACACTGTTCCAGATAGCAGTCAACAAAGTCATCATTGGAAACATGATTGCAAACTTCCGGTAACGGATAAGGCACTAAAAGAAGAAGACTATATGGATGCGAAACAGGAACTCTGAAGATTTCTACTTTATGCCAATATTTGTCGCCCCTTTAAATCCGCCACCCCTTGGCAAATGCCCTGTTTGCCACCCCCAAGATCTAGGCTTGTGAGTCAGTGCATCGTTTCGTAAATATTTTTTGCGTGCACTTTTTCACATTTCGTAAGCCGAATTCATATGTACAAAGTTCATATGTTGAAATTCAAAATATTGATAAAATGCATTTTTGGTACATTTTTTAGGTCAAAGCAATACGATAGTGCATATGTAGATATTTTGACATATATTGTGAAATTTGCAACAATCGACACTTTTTCCCTATAAATTTCGTATTACTTGCCATATCAATTCATTACCAAAGTCACTGTCCGTCTCTAAGGAAATTAAAAAGTGAGTAGCTTTGGTATACCTTCCGTTATATATATATATTGCTGTCGGTTCCCTCATCACTGAGGATCGTGACTATGATGTCCGGTCAACCAGCTTCTTCCATTGAGTTCTTAATTCGGCCAGGCGAAGACTTGCTACCTTGGAAGCGCCCGTCACTGCAGATACTTGGTCAGTCCAGGGGGATGTGGGGGATCTGCCTCTGCTTCTTCTGCCTTCGACGTTACCAACCACAACCAACCGCTCCAGGCTCTTCTCACCTCTTCGTGCAATGTGGCCGAACAACCGCAATATAGTTGACAGTCTATCCTTGATTTTTAATTCTTCAAGAAAAGACACATTTGTGCGTTTGTCGGTCCAAGTCAAGCGCAGTAGCCATCTCCAGGACCACATCTCGAAGGCATCGATTCTCTGTCTCGAAGGCACCGCCGCCTTCATGGTCCACGTCTCGACTCCATAAAGGCAGACAGAAAAGACGAGACTCTTCACGAGACGGATTTTGACAGCAGTTGTAATGGCTCTTTTCTTCCAAATCTTCGTTAGTTGTGACATTGCCGATTTTGCTAATGTAATCCGGCGCCGTATTTCCAATTCGCTGCCCCCGTTGATAGATATGAGTGACCCCAAATAGACAAAATTATCAACCAGCTCTATACCGCTTAAAGCTGAGTTGTTGTTTTGCAGCTGTTGGTGACGGTCAATTATCATAATTTTTGTTTTGGGGTGGTTTATATGGAGGCCAAGCACATTACTCTCTGTCTCAACACGACGGATCATTTCGGCCATTTCTTCATGATTATAAGCTATGAGCGTTGTGTCATCCGCATACCGAAGATTGGATAGTTTTTTTCCACCAATGGACACTCCACCCTTCCAACCATCCAGTGCTCTACGCATTATATACTCTCCATATATATATTAAATAGGTCTGGAGATAATATACACCCTTGCCTTACTGCACGTTGTACTCGAAAATTTGTCAAGTTTAGCGAATTGATTCGAACTACTGCATTGTTATCATTATACAAGTTATATATTATTTTTACAAGATGTATGGGGACTCCCATGTCCAGTAGAACTTTCCACAGATAGTCCCTGTTCACAAAGTCAAAAGTTAAGCCAGTTTGTTTAAGTCTTTTACGTTATTTTATCGTAACCCAAGTTGAATCAGAGATGAAAGACTTACGATGTTCATTTTGCGGTGTTTGATGTTTTCTGGCATACCGAATTATGAGATCTTTAAAAATTTTCCAAGACTCTTCTACATCTAAATTAGGATTTATTTGGAATTCTGCATCTTTTTCTCTGATTACATTACCAAAATTAATTACATCATCATTGGTGAGTTTAATTGCTTTATTTTGATGTCTTTTAATAATTTTCAATTTCAGTCGAAATTTAGCAACAAGTATGGTCAGATCCGCAATCTGCACCTGGATATGTTTTGACGTTATGTATCGATGATTTCCATCTAGAATTTATTTATATATATTCCACCTTTCTACCATACTCCACCTTTCGTAATAAATATACTTATATATATATATATATACATATAATAATATTATTTATTGTATTTACTTTAGATTTAGCGGTGTTCTTCTCAACCTGAAAGATGGGTATATGTACGAAGACCAGATTCGGATCCCAAGATTCAACTGTTGGTATTTATTCTGCAAAGGCCCCGCCGCCACCCAATACTGAAGATCTCCCTCACCCTCCACCACCTAGGCCTTGTTTTCAAATTAACCCCGCAACTCCCCCTGCTGCACAGTAGACATGGAGATATGGAGCTATATCTTCGAAGATACATTCTTCATCTTAATGATATATTTGCACATAAATATAATTTGCACGTAATCTATAATTGGGTCAGATGTTTTTTTGTTATATTTATTCTACATCTGAGGCCTGTTGATTTTTCAATAAATAAATTCATAAGATTTTTCGAGGCTCAATAAATTTGTGAGAAATTTTAAAGATCTATTATTTAATTAGACCACCCACATTTTCCACTTTTCTCGACACATATTTACGTGCATATGTATGTAGATATGTGCGTACATTCTCCCATATACGTAGATCATAGATATTCGGACAATGAATATATCCGGCAAATTCCAAGTTACGGTGAATCTTTTTCCATTAGTGGAAATATACACATTTATATACATATTTATATATGTGCATATAATCCAGAATGTTCATGCAGTTTTCACTGTATTTCGCAATATAGAACGAAGTTCTTTAAGCGCAATCGTTTAAGCGCCTTTGCCAGTCATCTTCTTTAATTTTAAAAGAGGCACGTACACGCAAAATATACATATTTACGAAACGATGCACCGACTCACAAGTCTGGATCTAGGGGGTGGCAAACTGGGCATTTGCCCAGGGGTGGCGGATTTAAAGGGGCGACAAATGTAAGCATAAAGAAGAAATCTTCAGACTTCCCGTTTCGCATCCATATAGTAGTCTTCTTCTTTCAGTGGCTTATTCGTTACCGAACGTTTGCAATCATGTTTCCAATGATGACTTTGTTGGCTGCAATGGTATTTTGGTTGAACCACTGCCTCAGGTTTTTCAGATAGGACGTTCTTCTTCTTCCCGGGCCTCTCCTTTCGCACATATTTCCTGGGATGATGAGATGCAAGGGTTGATATGTTTCGGGGAGTCGCATTGCGTGACTAAAGTATTCGAGTTTTCGAATCTCGATGCTCTTGGCGATTTCTTTTGTTTTCTTCATTCGAGACAAAACACACTCATTTGTAACCTTTTATGTTCAGCTTATCTGTAGCATTATTCTGTATACCCATATTTCAACTGTTTCTATGTTTTCATAATAGTTTCAGTGAGGGTTCACGCTTCCACTGCGTATGAGAGAACTGAGAATACATAGCATCTCACTATCCTCATTCGGGTTTTCAGGGATAAATCTCGGCTACATAATCGTTTACCATGCACCCTTTTTTTTGATCTTTCGACTTAAGATCTTTCGATTTTCGATCTTTGCCTTCCGATGTTTGCGTTTTCCGGCGTTTCACAATCGGGGTCGTCACGGAGACCTACAATAATCACCCTGGCTTTTTCTATTCGGCATTTTATTTCATTCGTAAGATCCCACTTGGCATCTAAATTATGTAGAACCCTAATATACGGTCTTGTTGACTCTCTCCAGAAACACTCCTTCGACATTGCATGTCAATCCATCAGACTTGCAGATATTCATGTATTTTGTTATTTGATATTCAATTTTAAACCGTATTTATTACACCATTCGGTCACTCTGTTGATGAGTATCTGCAATCCATCTCTACTGTCTCCCACAAGTACAGTGTCATCTGCATAATGCAGATTATTTAACAAGACTCCGCTAACTTAAATCCCCTTTTCGGTTCCTGCTAATACTTCTTCAAATATTTACAACACAATCTACAATACTCAGCTGCTAGGGATTTCCATCGGGAAATTCTACTATGAAATTCCGGTGAAACTAGTCTTCATAAACGTTGACAAATGAATGACATGGATTACACGACCCATGTTCAATGTATTTTTTTTTCAATAGCGGATAGTATTCTTGTTTACTTAGTACATGCTCAAAATATTATACAACGCCTTTCGGCGTTTTTTTTTAAGCCTACGTACTTGCAAGCAAAACGCGTTGGACTTGTTGGCAATAACTTTTTGGCAATGGACTTGTTGGCAAAAAACATATTTTCAGCTTGATGAAATATAAGACAACAGTAAGTTCTTCTTTCGATATTTTATTTCTGACTGTGTCTCCCCTAGAACTCGTTATGCCACCCAAAAAGCAGAATTTTGAATTTTTGAAACTCCCTTGGGAGAGTCTGGGCCTCCCAAGAAGGCTATGTGGACCCAGGTTGAGAAACGCTGCGCTAGAGAATCGAGGTTTTTTTTCTGTTGTTCTCAGAATTATTTTGTCGGTCCTGCCGAAGTCTGATAATGAATACTTTGGTCACGTAATGTGACACCCCGAAAAATATGAAAAACCCTGCATCTCTTTATCCGAGGAAAGAGCGAAAAGTGCGAAAAGAGAGGCCCCGAATGAAGAAGGACGTCCTGGCTGAAAAACCCGAGGCAGTAGTTCAACCAAAATACCACTACACTGTTCCGGGCAGCAGCCAACAAAGTCATCATTAGAAACATGATTGCCAACGTCCGGTAACGGATAAGACACTAAAAGAAGAAGGCTATATGGATGCGAAACGGGATTTCTTCTTCATGCCAATTTTTCCACCCCTTTAAATCCGCCGCCCCTGGGCAAATACCCAGATTGCCACCCCCAAGATGTGAGTCAGTGCATCGTTTCGTAAGTATATTTTGCGTGCACTTTTTCACATTTCGTAAGCCGAATTCGTCAACTGTGTTTGTACAAAGTTCATATTTTGAAATTCAAAATATTGACAAAATGCATTTTTGGTACATTTTTTAGGTCAAAACAATACGACAGTGCATATGTGGATATTTTGACATTAAATGTTGAAATATACAACAATTGACATTTTTTCCCTATAAATTTCCTAGTACTTGCCATATCAATTCATTACCAAAGTCACTGTCCGTCTCTGAAGAAATTAAAAAGTGAGTAGCTTTGTTATACCTTTCGTAATAAATATTTATACTTATTATAGTATGTATGTATATACATATAATAATATTATTTATTGTATTTACTTTAGATTTGGCAGTGTTCTTCTCAACCTGAAAGATGGGGATATGTACGAAGACCAGATTCGGATCCAAAGAGTCATCTGTTGGTAGTTCTTTTGCAAAGGACCCTCCACCACCCACTACGGAAGAAATACCTCGCCCTCCACCACCTAGGCCTGGTTTTAAAATTCACCCCGCAACTCCCCCTGCTGCACAGTTGACATGGAAATATGGAGCCTAATGTTCGAAGATACATTCTTCGTTTTAATGATATATATATTTGCATATAAATTTAAAAGATTTTTCGAGGCTCAATAAATTTGTGAAAAATTTAAAATATCTATTTTTTAATTAGACCATCCACCTTAATCTATTGACACTTATTACAACTACGAATATAGACGAGAAAATGACAGAATATATTGAAATACAAAGAGATTGAAACAAGGATGCATACTATCCGCAATTATCTTCAATCTATAATCCGAAACAGCCGAAGAGAGGATTAAAGTTAGCGGAGTCTCGTTAAATAATTAATCTGCATTATGAAGATGACACTGTACTTATGGCAGACAGTAGAGATGGATTGCAGATACTCATCAACAGAGTGACCGAATGGTGTAATAAATACGGTTTAAAATTAAATATCAAAAAACAAATTTCATGAATATCTGCAAATCTGATGGATTGACATGCAATGTCGAAGGTGTCGCATTGCGTGACTAAAGTATTCAAGTTTTCGAATCTCGATGCTCTTGGCGATTTCTTTTGTTTTCTTCATTCGAGACAAAACACACTCATTTGTAACCTTTTATGTTCAGCTTATCTGTAGCATTATTCTGTAGACCCATATTTCAACCGTTTCTATTTTTTCATAATGGTTTCAGTGAGGGTTCACGCTTCCACTGGGTATAAGAGAACTGAGAACATAGCATCTCACTCTCCTCATACGGGTTTTCAGGGATAAATCACGGCTACATACATACATACAATAGTTTATATAATAATAGCTTTTTATATACCTCTTATGCATTTCACATGGTTTTCGTGTAAGTGGTAATTTTTTATTCTATTAGGCATTTTATTTCAGTCGTATGCTCCCACTTGGCATCTAAAGGACAACCCAGATATACGGTCTTCTTGACTCTCTCCAGAAGCACTCCTTCGACATTGCATGTCAATTCATCACATTTGCAGATATTCATGAATTTTGTATTTATTACACCATTCGGTCACTCTGGTCGCGGCTGATCTTTATTGAATAATCAACCGAGCACAATGATTGATCTCTCCTTCTTAACAATAATATTCCCGTAGATGTAGTTTATCTTGACTTTGAAAAAGCCTTTGATAGAGTTCCTATCGATCGGCTTTTACTAAAACTCGAGCATATATATATAGGTGTAAGAGGACGGCTACTTGACTGGATCAGATTATTTTTAAAGTCAAGATAACCCATGTCTTTCCTACAAAATATACAAACATTCCATTGATTACGTCCAACATCAATTAGAGCTTGGTATCATCACCACTTTCGACCTAAAATGGTCCTCTTATATTAACCATATTGTGAACAAATGTTATTCTTTTTTGTATGTTATAAAACGTGTATTCAATTTTCCGTATTCAACTTAACTATATTATCAAATATTTAAAAAATTTTTATCGGACCTAAACTTTTATCAGACCTAAACTAAAAAAAGGTATTTTCAAAGTCAAGATAGACTACATCTACGGGAATATTATTGTTAAGAAGAAGAGATCAATCGTTGTGCTCGGTTAAAATATTACTCAGTACTGATCGGCCTTTTATAAAACCATGTTGCCATATAGCGGTCACCGTGACGAGACAGAATGTTAAATGACAGAAAACGCAAATATCGGAAGGCAAAGATCGAAAATCGAAAGATCTTAAATCGAAAGATCAAAAAAAAAAAGGTGCATGGTAAACGGTACATACTCACGTACATACTCACTTAATTTGCGCGAGCAGGATATAACGGTAACAAGAGGAACAGGCTTTTCCTCCCGTATTAATGTGCGCGCGCAAAATACGTGAGGAAAAGCATGCTCCTCTTGTTCCTGTTGTATCCTGCTCGCGCAAATTAAGTGAGTATGTACCGTTTACCATGTACCATTTTTTTTTTATCTTTCGACTTAAGATCTTTCGATTTTCGATCTTTGCCTTCCGATATTTGCGTTTTCTGTCATTTAACATTCTGTCTCGTCACGTAGACCCGGCATATAGATAATAGTCGATTGAGAGGCGATGTTGATTTCTAAACATTTTAGCAATATGGATGAAAGACTGGTAGGACGATAATTAGTAGCTTCTAATTTGTTTCCCTTTTTGTAGATAGGAATTATGAAGTTTTCCATTCTTTGGGTGTAAAAGAAGTTTTAAAATATTCATTGAAAAGTTTGAAGAAGGAACAGGATATGGAAAGAGCTGTTTTTTTTTAAAACGAGCGAAGCTATGTCATCATTACCAAGGGCGGAGTTGTCACCCAGGTTGTGTAAAACCTCGAAAACGACTTTTTCAGAAATCATTATATTATTAATTAATGTAGAATTTCGGGACAAGTTAGGAAACATCGGCAGATATGTAGAGTCTTCTTTGATGATTGAGTTGCTAAAGGCCTTAGCAAAAGTGTTGGCTACTAAGATAGGGTCTGTTATAAGTTCTTTGTTTTCGTTCATGATTGTGGACACTACGATTTTAAATTTTAGATTAGAGTTGAAATATTCAAAAAAAAGATTTGCAATCGCCAGAAACAATTAAAAATTCAAAGTCACGCTATGAGTTTCTTTTGTATTCGATGTAAATTTGAATGGTTTAGGGAAAGGAAAAAATTTTCGTTTATGGTTATTATATGGCTATTATAAATAGGAACAATATTTTGTTTGAACAAACATTTGTAATATGATAAAAATAGTATTAGTTGCGAGTTCTAAAAATGACCAATCGCTCTTGATAAAGAGTTCGTTTAATTTCTCATAGTCGGCTATTTTTAAGTTACACTTTAAGAAAGGATCAGTTAGAGGTTTACATTGTGACTTATTACACCATTGGATCAAAGAGTTCATTTTACTATCACATATATGGGTAGATACGACAAACTAAGGATATAGACGATAAAGATCTGCGAATAATCGCGAATTGCGAACTGGCAACAAAAAATCCTTGTCAAAGTGGACGAAAAAATGACAGAATATATCGACATACGAAGCGAGTTAGACAAGGATTCATACTTTCCTCAATGATCTTCAATTTATACTCAATGATATGAAAAAATATTTTAAGAAGAATAAGCAAGAGCCGAAGAGAAGATTATAGTTGGCTACATATGTATGGACATTACATCCTCTTTAATCAAATTATCTTGGCAACAATAATTTATCTAATTTAAATTTATATACTAATATGCTCTCTTTCAAGGTTTTATTCACGTTCATACAATCCCATTCATTCAACATATATTTTATACTAGTTAATCTATTGACAGTTATAGATACTACAAACTACGGATATATGTAGACGAAAAAGATCTCCGAATGTTGCGAATCTACACTGGCAACGAAAAACTGTCTAAGTGAACGAGAAAATGACAGAATAAATCGAAATACAAAGGGAGTGAGACAAGGATGCATACTATCCCTAGTGATCTTCAATCTATACTTTGAAACATCTACATATTTGAAGAAGAATAAGCAGGCGTCGAAGAGGGGATTAAAGTTAGCGGAGTCTCATTAAATAATCTGCATTAGGCAAATGACACTGTACTTGTGGAAGACAGTAGAGATGGATTGCAGATACTCATCAACAGGGTGACCAAATGGTGTAATTAATACGGTTTACAATTAAATATCAAAAAATAAAATTCATGAATATCTGCAAATCTCATGGATTGACATGCGATGTCGAAGGAGTGCCTGTGGAGAGAGTCAACAAGACCGTATATCTGGGTTATACTTTAAATGCCAAGTGGGATCATACGACTGAAATAAAATGTCGAATAGAAAAAGCCAGGGTGACTTTTATTCAGCTAAAAATAGTAGTATGTAGCCTTGATTTATCCCTGAAAACCCGTGTGAGGATAGTGAGATGCTATGTATTCTCAGTTCTCTTATACGTCGTATAAGCGTGGACCCTCACTGAAACCATGATGAAACTATATAAACATTTGAAATTTGAGTCTACAGAAGAATGTTACGTATAAGCTGAACATATGTTTAAGGTTACAAATGAGTGTGTTTTGTCTCGAATGAAGAAAACAAAAGAAATCGAAACATATCAACTTCTGCATTTCATTATCCAAGGAAATATGTCCGAAAGGAGAGGCACGGGAAGAAGAAGGTCGTCCTGGCTGAAAAACCTGAGGCAGTGGTTCAACCAAAATACCACTTCACTACACTACCGGGCAGCAGCCAACAAAGTCATCATTGGAAATATGATTGCAAACGTCTGGTAACGGAAAAGGCACTAAAAGAAGAAGACTACATATGTACATATGTATATGGATGCGAAATGGGAACTCTGAAGATTTCTTCTTTATGCCAATATTTGTGGCCCCTTTAAATCCGCCACCCCTTGGCAAATGCCCAGTTTGCCACCCCCTAGATCTAGGCTTGTGAGTCAGTGCATCGTTTCGTAAATATATTCTGCGTGCACTTTTTCACATTTCGTAAGCTGAATTCGTCAACTATGTTTGTACATAGGTTCATATGTTGAAATTAAAAATATTCACAACATGCATTTTTGGTACATTTTTCAGGTTAAAACAATACAACAGTGCATATGTAGATATTTTGCCATTTATTGTGAAATTTGCGGATCCGAAGATTCAACTAATGTTGCAAAGGACCCGTCGCCACCCACTAATGAAGATCTATGTAACTCGCCCTCCATCAACTAAGCCTGGTTTTAAAATTCAACACAAAACTCCCCCTGCTGCACAGTAGACATGGAGATGATTTCGAAGTATAACCAACTTTGAAAAAGCATGCTGAGAAATAGACAAAGAGAATCTGATTATCTCAAATATGGTCAGTTGACCTGATTATCTCAAATAGGTACCCTGGATATGTTCAGTGTCCGAATGTCTACTATCTATGTACCGGACATACATATGTATATATGGGATTATGTACATACATATGTATGCACACATGCACGTACAGATGTGTCGAAATGGAAAAAAATGGAAAAGGTGGATGGTCTGATTAAAAAATAGATATTTTAAATTTTTCACAAATTTATTGAGCCTTGAAAAATCTCATAAATTTAAATGCAAATATCATTAAATGTATCATTAAAACAAAGAATGTATCTTCGAACATTAGGCTCCATATCTCCATGTCTCCATATCTCTATGGAGTTGGGGGTTCAATCACAATGATAGGTGGTAGAGGGGTTGGTGGGATTGAAAGTGGAGGTGGTCTTAAAATCTCGGTCATTGACTCTTCAGTTCCAAATCTTGTCTTTTTACATATCCCCATCTTTCAGGTAGAGAAGAACACTGCCAAATCTAAAGTAAATACAATGAAATATATGAAATATATAAGTATATTTATTACTAAAGGTATAAGAAAGCTACTCACTTGTGGATTTCCTCAGAGATGGACAGTGACTTTGGTAATGAATTGACATGACAATTACTAGGAAATTTATAGGGAAAAAATGTCGATTGTTGCATATTTCAACATTTTATGTCAAAATATCTACATATGCACTATCGTATTGTTTTGACCTAAAAAATGTACCAAAAATGCATTTTATCAATATTTTGAATTTCAAAATATGAACTTTGTACAAACACAGTTGACGAATTCGGCTTACGAAATGTGAAAAAGTGCACGCACACTATATTTACGAAACGATGCACTGACTCACAAGCCTAGATCTAGGGGGTGGCAAACTGGGCATTTGCCCGGGGGTGGCGGATTTAAAGGGGCGACAAATATTGGCATAAAGAAGAAATCTTCACAATACCCGTTTTGCATCCATATAGTCTTCTTCTTTTAGTGCCTTATCCGTTACCGGAAGTTTGCAATCATGTTTCCAATGATTACTTTGTTTACTGCTATCTGGAACACGGGAAGAAGAAGGTCGTCCTGGCTGAAAAACCTGAGGCAGTGGTTCAACCAAAATACCACTACACTGTTCCAGATAGCAGTCAACAAAGTCATCATTGGAAACATGATTGCAAACTTCCGGTAACGGATAAGGCACTAAAAGAAGAAGACTATATGGATGCGAAACAGGAACTCTGAAGATTTCTACTTTATGCCAATATTTGTCGCCCCTTTAAATCCGCCACCCCTTGGCAAATGCCCTGTTTGCCACCCCCAAGATCTAGGCTTGTGAGTCAGTGCATCGTTTCGTAAATATTTTTTGCGTGCACTTTTTCACATTTCGTAAGCCGAATTCATATGTACAAAGTTCATATGTTGAAATTCAAAATATTGATAAAATGCATTTTTGGTACATTTTTTAGGTCAAAGCAATACGATAGTGCATATGTAGATATTTTGACATATATTGTGAAATTTGCAACAATCGACACTTTTTCCCTATAAATTTCGTATTACTTGCCATATCAATTCATTACCAAAGTCACTGTCCGTCTCTAAGGAAATTAAAAAGTGAGTAGCTTTGGTATACCTTCCGTTATATATATATATTGCTGTCGGTTCCCTCATCACTGAGGATCGTGACTATGATGTCCGGTCAACCAGCTTCTTCCATTGAGTTCTTAATTCGGCCAGGCGAAGACTTGCTACCTTGGAAGCGCCCGTCACTGCAGATACTTGGTCAGTCCAGGGGGATGTGGGGGATCTGCCTCTGCTTCTTCTGCCTTCGACGTTACCAACCACAACCAACCGCTCCAGGCTCTTCTCACCTCTTCGTGCAATGTGGCCGAACAACCGCAATATAGTTGACAGTCTATCCTTGATTTTTAATTCTTCAAGAAAAGACACATTTGTGCGTTTGTCGGTCCAAGTCAAGCGCAGTAGCCATCTCCAGGACCACATCTCGAAGGCATCGATTCTCTGTCTCGAAGGCACCGCCGCCTTCATGGTCCACGTCTCGACTCCATAAAGGCAGACAGAAAAGACGAGACTCTTCACGAGACGGATTTTGACAGCAGTTGTAATGGCTCTTTTCTTCCAAATCTTCGTTAGTTGTGACATTGCCGATTTTGCTAATGTAATCCGGCGCCGTATTTCCAATTCGCTGCCCCCGTTGATAGATATGAGTGACCCCAAATAGACAAAATTATCAACCAGCTCTATACCGCTTAAAGCTGAGTTGTTGTTTTGCAGCTGTTGGTGACGGTCAATTATCATAATTTTTGTTTTGGGGTGGTTTATATGGAGGCCAAGCACATTACTCTCTGTCTCAACACGACGGATCATTTCGGCCATTTCTTCATGATTATAAGCTATGAGCGTTGTGTCATCCGCATACCGAAGATTGGATAGTTTTTTTCCACCAATGGACACTCCACCCTTCCAACCATCCAGTGCTCTACGCATTATATACTCTCCATATATATATTAAATAGGTCTGGAGATAATATACACCCTTGCCTTACTGCACGTTGTACTCGAAAATTTGTCAAGTTTAGCGAATTGATTCGAACTACTGCATTGTTATCATTATACAAGTTATATATTATTTTTACAAGATGTATGGGGACTCCCATGTCCAGTAGAACTTTCCACAGATAGTCCCTGTTCACAAAGTCAAAAGTTAAGCCAGTTTGTTTAAGTCTTTTACGTTATTTTATCGTAACCCAAGTTGAATCAGAGATGAAAGACTTACGATGTTCATTTTGCGGTGTTTGATGTTTTCTGGCATACCGAATTATGAGATCTTTAAAAATTTTCCAAGACTCTTCTACATCTAAATTAGGATTTATTTGGAATTCTGCATCTTTTTCTCTGATTACATTACCAAAATTAATTACATCATCATTGGTGAGTTTAATTGCTTTATTTTGATGTCTTTTAATAATTTTCAATTTCAGTCGAAATTTAGCAACAAGTATGGTCAGATCCGCAATCTGCACCTGGATATGTTTTGACGTTATGTATCGATGATTTCCATCTAGAATTTATTTATATATATTCCACCTTTCTACCATACTCCACCTTTCGTAATAAATATACTTATATATATATATATATACATATAATAATATTATTTATTGTATTTACTTTAGATTTAGCGGTGTTCTTCTCAACCTGAAAGATGGGTATATGTACGAAGACCAGATTCGGATCCCAAGATTCAACTGTTGGTATTTATTCTGCAAAGGCCCCGCCGCCACCCAATACTGAAGATCTCCCTCACCCTCCACCACCTAGGCCTTGTTTTCAAATTAACCCCGCAACTCCCCCTGCTGCACAGTAGACATGGAGATATGGAGCTATATCTTCGAAGATACATTCTTCATCTTAATGATATATTTGCACATAAATATAATTTGCACGTAATCTATAATTGGGTCAGATGTTTTTTTGTTATATTTATTCTACATCTGAGGCCTGTTGATTTTTCAATAAATAAATTCATAAGATTTTTCGAGGCTCAATAAATTTGTGAGAAATTTTAAAGATCTATTATTTAATTAGACCACCCACATTTTCCACTTTTCTCGACACATATTTACGTGCATATGTATGTAGATATGTGCGTACATTCTCCCATATACGTAGATCATAGATATTCGGACAATGAATATATCCGGCAAATTCCAAGTTACGGTGAATCTTTTTCCATTAGTGGAAATATACACATTTATATACATATTTATATATGTGCATATAATCCAGAATGTTCATGCAGTTTTCACTGTATTTCGCAATATAGAACGAAGTTCTTTAAGCGCAATCGTTTAAGCGCCTTTGCCAGTCATCTTCTTTAATTTTAAAAGAGGCACGTACACGCAAAATATACATATTTACGAAACGATGCACCGACTCACAAGTCTGGATCTAGGGGGTGGCAAACTGGGCATTTGCCCAGGGGTGGCGGATTTAAAGGGGCGACAAATGTAAGCATAAAGAAGAAATCTTCAGACTTCCCGTTTCGCATCCATATAGTAGTCTTCTTCTTTCAGTGGCTTATTCGTTACCGAACGTTTGCAATCATGTTTCCAATGATGACTTTGTTGGCTGCAATGGTATTTTGGTTGAACCACTGCCTCAGGTTTTTCAGATAGGACGTTCTTCTTCTTCCCGGGCCTCTCCTTTCGCACATATTTCCTGGGATGATGAGATGCAAGGGTTGATATGTTTCGGGGAGTCGCATTGCGTGACTAAAGTATTCGAGTTTTCGAATCTCGATGCTCTTGGCGATTTCTTTTGTTTTCTTCATTCGAGACAAAACACACTCATTTGTAACCTTTTATGTTCAGCTTATCTGTAGCATTATTCTGTATACCCATATTTCAACTGTTTCTATGTTTTCATAATAGTTTCAGTGAGGGTTCACGCTTCCACTGCGTATGAGAGAACTGAGAATACATAGCATCTCACTATCCTCATTCGGGTTTTCAGGGATAAATCTCGGCTACATAATCGTTTACCATGCACCCTTTTTTTTGATCTTTCGACTTAAGATCTTTCGATTTTCGATCTTTGCCTTCCGATGTTTGCGTTTTCCGGCGTTTCACAATCGGGGTCGTCACGGAGACCTACAATAATCACCCTGGCTTTTTCTATTCGGCATTTTATTTCATTCGTAAGATCCCACTTGGCATCTAAATTATGTAGAACCCTAATATACGGTCTTGTTGACTCTCTCCAGAAACACTCCTTCGACATTGCATGTCAATCCATCAGACTTGCAGATATTCATGTATTTTGTTATTTGATATTCAATTTTAAACCGTATTTATTACACCATTCGGTCACTCTGTTGATGAGTATCTGCAATCCATCTCTACTGTCTCCCACAAGTACAGTGTCATCTGCATAATGCAGATTATTTAACAAGACTCCGCTAACTTAAATCCCCTTTTCGGTTCCTGCTAATACTTCTTCAAATATTTACAACACAATCTACAATACTCAGCTGCTAGGGATTTCCATCGGGAAATTCTACTATGAAATTCCGGTGAAACTAGTCTTCATAAACGTTGACAAATGAATGACATGGATTACACGACCCATGTTCAATGTATTTTTTTTTCAATAGCGGATAGTATTCTTGTTTACTTAGTACATGCTCAAAATATTATACAACGCCTTTCGGCGTTTTTTTTTAAGCCTACGTACTTGCAAGCAAAACGCGTTGGACTTGTTGGCAATAACTTTTTGGCAATGGACTTGTTGGCAAAAAACATATTTTCAGCTTGATGAAATATAAGACAACAGTAAGTTCTTCTTTCGATATTTTATTTCTGACTGTGTCTCCCCTAGAACTCGTTATGCCACCCAAAAAGCAGAATTTTGAATTTTTGAAACTCCCTTGGGAGAGTCTGGGCCTCCCAAGAAGGCTATGTGGACCCAGGTTGAGAAACGCTGCGCTAGAGAATCGAGGTTTTTTTTCTGTTGTTCTCAGAATTATTTTGTCGGTCCTGCCGAAGTCTGATAATGAATACTTTGGTCACGTAATGTGACACCCCGAAAAATATGAAAAACCCTGCATCTCTTTATCCGAGGAAAGAGCGAAAAGTGCGAAAAGAGAGGCCCCGAATGAAGAAGGACGTCCTGGCTGAAAAACCCGAGGCAGTAGTTCAACCAAAATACCACTACACTGTTCCGGGCAGCAGCCAACAAAGTCATCATTAGAAACATGATTGCCAACGTCCGGTAACGGATAAGACACTAAAAGAAGAAGGCTATATGGATGCGAAACGGGATTTCTTCTTCATGCCAATTTTTCCACCCCTTTAAATCCGCCGCCCCTGGGCAAATACCCAGATTGCCACCCCCAAGATGTGAGTCAGTGCATCGTTTCGTAAGTATATTTTGCGTGCACTTTTTCACATTTCGTAAGCCGAATTCGTCAACTGTGTTTGTACAAAGTTCATATTTTGAAATTCAAAATATTGACAAAATGCATTTTTGGTACATTTTTTAGGTCAAAACAATACGACAGTGCATATGTGGATATTTTGACATTAAATGTTGAAATATACAACAATTGACATTTTTTCCCTATAAATTTCCTAGTACTTGCCATATCAATTCATTACCAAAGTCACTGTCCGTCTCTGAAGAAATTAAAAAGTGAGTAGCTTTGTTATACCTTTCGTAATAAATATTTATACTTATTATAGTATGTATGTATATACATATAATAATATTATTTATTGTATTTACTTTAGATTTGGCAGTGTTCTTCTCAACCTGAAAGATGGGGATATGTACGAAGACCAGATTCGGATCCAAAGAGTCATCTGTTGGTAGTTCTTTTGCAAAGGACCCTCCACCACCCACTACGGAAGAAATACCTCGCCCTCCACCACCTAGGCCTGGTTTTAAAATTCACCCCGCAACTCCCCCTGCTGCACAGTTGACATGGAAATATGGAGCCTAATGTTCGAAGATACATTCTTCGTTTTAATGATATATATATATTTGCATATAAATTTAAAAGATTTTTCGAGGCTCAATAAATTTGTGAAAAATTTAAAATATCTATTTTTTAATTAGACCATCCACCTTAATCTATTGACACTTATTACAACTACGAATATAGACGAGAAAATGACAGAATATATTGAAATACAAAGAGATTGAAACAAGGATGCATACTATCCGCAATTATCTTCAATCTATAATCCGAAACATCTACATATTTTAAGAAGAATAAGCAAGAGCCGAAGAGAGGATTAAAGTTAGCGGAGTCTCGTTAAATAATTAATCTGCATTATGAAGATGACACTGTACTTATGGCAGACAGGATGGCAGAGATGGATTGCATATACTCATCAACAGAGTGACCGAATGGTGTAATAAATACGGTTTAAAATTAAATATCAAAAAACAAATTTCATGAATATCTGCAAATCTGATGGATTGACATGCAATGTCGAAGGAGTGCTTCTGGAGAGAGTCAACAAGGCCGTATATCTGGGTTGTACATACTTTAGATGCCAAGTGGGAGCATACGACTGAAATAAAATGCCGAATAGAAAAAGCCAGGGTAACTATTGCATGTACATATGTAGCCGTGATTTATCCATGAAAACCCGTATGAGGATAGTGAGATGCTATGTATTTTCAGTTCAGTATAAGAATACCCAGTGGAAGCGTAGACCCCCAGTGAAACCATTATGAAAAAATAGAAACATTTTAAATGTGGGTCTACAAAAGAATGCTACGTATAAGCCGAACATATATGTAAGTTTACAAATGAGTTTGTTTTGTCTCGAATGAAGAAAACAAAAGAGTCATGCATCCTGGCTGCTCAAGTCTGATAATGAATACTTTGGTCACGGAATGCGACACCCCGAAACATATCAACTCCTGTTATGTTTCCATTATCCAAGGAAATATGTCCGAAAGGAGAGGCCCGGGAAGAAGAAGGACGTCCTGGCTGAAAAACCTGAGGCAGTGATGGAGGGCGAGGTACATAGATCTTCATTAGTGGGTGGCGACGGGTCCTTTGCAACATTAGTTGAATCTTCGGATCCGCAAATTTCACAATAAATGGCAAAATATCTGCATATGCACTGTTGTATTGTTTTGACCTAAAAAATGTACCAAAAATGCATTTTGTGAATATTTTTAATTTCAACATATGAACCTACAAACATAGTTGACTTAGCTGACATAGCTTACGAAATGTGAAAAAGTGCACGCAGAATATATTTACGAAACGATGCACTGACTCACAAGCCTGGATCTGGGGGGTGGCAAACTGGGCATTTGCCAAGGGGTGGCGGATTTAAAGGGGCGACAAATGTTAGCATAAAGAAGAAATCTTCAGACTTTCCGTTTCGCATCCATATAGTAGTCTTCTTCTTTCAGTGGCTTATTCGTTACCGAACGTTTGCAATCATGTTTCCAATGATGACTTTGTTGGCTGCAATGGTATTTTGGTTGAACCACTGCCTCAGGTTTTTCAGCCAGGACGTTCTTCTTTTTCCCGGGCCTCTCCTTTCGCACATATTTCCTGGGATGATGAGATGCAAGGGTTGATATGTTTCGGGGTGTCGCATTGCGTGACTAAAGTATTCAAGTTTTCGAATCTCGATGCTCTTGGCGATTTCTTTTGTTTTCTTCATTCGAGACAAAACACACTCATTTGTAACCTTTTATGTTCAGCTTATCTGTAGCATTATTCTGTAGACCCATATTTCAACCGTTTCTATTTTTTCATAATGGTTTCAGTGAGGGTTCACGCTTCCACTGGGTATAAGAGAACTGAGAACATAGCATCTCACTCTCCTCATACGGGTTTTCAGGGATAAATCACGGCTACATACATACATACAATAGTTTATATAATAATAGCTTTTTATATACCTCTTATGCATTTCACATGGTTTTCGTGTAAGTGGTAATTTTTTATTCTATTAGGCATTTTATTTCAGTCGTATGCTCCCACTTGGCATCTAAAGGACAACCCAGATATACGGTCTTCTTGACTCTCTCCAGAAGCACTCCTTCGACATTGCATGTCAATTCATCACATTTGCAGATATTCATGAATTTTGTATTTATTACACCATTCGGTCACTCTGGTCGCGGCTGATCTTTATTGAATAATCAACCGAGCACAATGATTGATCTCTCCTTCTTAACAATAATATTCCCGTAGATGTAGTTTATCTTGACTTTGAAAAAGCCTTTGATAGAGTTCCTATCGATCGGCTTTTACTAAAACTCGAGCATATATATATAGGTGTAAGAGGACGGCTACTTGACTGGATCAGATTATTTTTAAAGTCAAGATAACCCATGTCTTTCCTACAAAATATACAAACATTCCATTGATTACGTCCAACATCAATTAGAGCTTGGTATCATCACCACTTTCGACCTAAAATGGTCCTCTTATATTAACCATATTGTGAACAAATGTTATTCTTTTTTGTATGTTATAAAACGTGTATTCAATTTTCCGTATTCAACTTAACTATATTATCAAATATTTAAAAAAATTTTATCGGACCTAAACTTTTATCAGACCTAAACTAAAAAAAGGTATTTTCAAAGTCAAGATAGACTACATCTACGGGAATATTATTGTTAAGAAGAAGAGATCAATCGTTGTGCTCGGTTAAAATATTACTCAGTACTGATCGGCCTTTTATAAAACCATGTTGCCATATAGCGGTCACCGTGACGAGACAGAATGTTAAATGACAGAAAACGCAAATATCGGAAGGCAAAGATCGAAAATCGAAAGATCTTAAATCGAAAGATCAAAAAAAAAAAGGTGCATGGTAAACGGTACATACTCACGTACATACTCACTTAATTTGCGCGAGCAGGATATAACGGTAACAAGAGGAACAGGCTTTTCCTCCCGTATTAATGTGCGCGCGCAAAATACGTGAGGAAAAGCATGCTCCTCTTGTTCCTGTTGTATCCTGCTCGCGCAAATTAAGTGAGTATGTACCGTTTACCATGTACCATTTTTTTTTTATCTTTCGACTTAAGATCTTTCGATTTTCGATCTTTGCCTTCCGATATTTGCGTTTTCTGTCATTTAACATTCTGTCTCGTCACGTAGACCCGGCATATAGATAATAGTCGATTGAGAGGCGATGTTGATTTCTAAACATTTTAGCAATATGGATGAAAGACTGGTAGGACGATAATTAGTAGCTTCTAATTTGTTTCCCTTTTTGTAGATAGGAATTATGAAGTTTTCCATTCTTTGGGTGTAAAAGAAGTTTTAAAATATTCATTGAAAAGTTTGAAGAAGGAACAGGATATGGAAAGAGCTGTTTTTTTTTAAAACGAGCGAAGCTATGTCATCATTACCAAGGGCGGAGTTGTCACCCAGGTTGTGTAAAACCTCGAAAACGACTTTTTCAGAAATCATTATATTATTAATTAATGTAGAATTTCGGGACAAGTTAGGAAACATCGGCAGATATGTAGAGTCTTCTTTGATGATTGAGTTGCTAAAGGCCTTAGCAAAAGTGTTGGCTACTAAGATAGGGTCTGTTATAAGTTCTTTGTTTTCGTTCATGATTGTGGACACTACGATTTTAAATTTTAGATTAGAGTTGAAATATTCAAAAAAAAGATTTGCAATCGCCAGAAACAATTAAAAATTCAAAGTCACGCTATGAGTTTCTTTTGTATTCGATGTAAATTTGAATGGTTTAGGGAAAGGAAAAAATTTTCGTTTATGGTTATTATATGGCTATTATAAATAGGAACAATATTTTGTTTGAACAAACATTTGTAATATGATAAAAATAGTATTAGTTGCGAGTTCTAAAAATGACCAATCGCTCTTGATAAAGAGTTCGTTTAATTTCTCATAGTCGGCTATTTTTAAGTTACACTTTAAGAAAGGATCAGTTAGAGGTTTACATTGTGACTTATTACACCATTGGATCAAAGAGTTCATTTTACTATCACATATATGGGTAGATACGACAAACTAAGGATATAGACGATAAAGATCTGCGAATAATCGCGAATTGCGAACTGGCAACAAAAAATCCTTGTCAAAGTGGACGAAAAAATGACAGAATATATCGACATACGAAGCGAGTTAGACAAGGATTCATACTTTCCTCAATGATCTTCAATTTATACTCAATGATATGAAAAAATATTTTAAGAAGAATAAGCAAGAGCCGAAGAGAAGATTATAGTTGGCTACATATGTATGGACATTACATCCTCTTTAATCAAATTATCTTGGCAACAATAATTTATCTAATTTAAATTTATATACTAATATGCTCTCTTTCAAGGTTTTATTCACGTTCATACAATCCCATTCATTCAACATATATTTTATACTAGTTAATCTATTGACAGTTATAGATACTACAAACTACGGATATATGTAGACGAAAAAGATCTCCGAATGTTGCGAATCTACACTGGCAACGAAAAACTGTCTAAGTGAACGAGAAAATGACAGAATAAATCGAAATACAAAGGGAGTGAGACAAGGATGCATACTATCCCTAGTGATCTTCAATCTATACTTTGAAACATCTACATATTTGAAGAAGAATAAGCAGGCGTCGAAGAGGGGATTAAAGTTAGCGGAGTCTCATTAAATAATCTGCATTAGGCAAATGACACTGTACTTGTGGAAGACAGTAGAGATGGATTGCAGATACTCATCAACAGGGTGACCAAATGGTGTAATTAATACGGTTTACAATTAAATATCAAAAAATAAAATTCATGAATATCTGCAAATCTCATGGATTGACATGCGATGTCGAAGGAGTGCCTGTGGAGAGAGTCAACAAGACCGTATATCTGGGTTATACTTTAAATGCCAAGTGGGATCATACGACTGAAATAAAATGTCGAATAGAAAAAGCCAGGGTGACTTTTATTCAGCTAAAAATAGTAGTATGTAGCCTTGATTTATCCCTGAAAACCCGTGTGAGGATAGTGAGATGCTATGTATTCTCAGTTCTCTTATACGTCGTATAAGCGTGGACCCTCACTGAAACCATGATGAAACTATATAAACATTTGAAATTTGAGTCTACAGAAGAATGTTACGTATAAGCTGAACATATGTTTAAGGTTACAAATGAGTGTGTTTTGTCTCGAATGAAGAAAACAAAAGAAATCGAAACATATCAACTTCTGCATTTCATTATCCAAGGAAATATGTCCGAAAGGAGAGGCACGGGAAGAAGAAGGTCGTCCTGGCTGAAAAACCTGAGGCAGTGGTTCAACCAAAATACCACTTCACTACACTACCGGGCAGCAGCCAACAAAGTCATCATTGGAAATATGATTGCAAACGTCTGGTAACGGAAAAGGCACTAAAAGAAGAAGACTACATATGTACATATGTATATGGATGCGAAATGGGAACTCTGAAGATTTCTTCTTTATGCCAATATTTGTGGCCCCTTTAAATCCGCCACCCCTTGGCAAATGCCCAGTTTGCCACCCCCTAGATCTAGGCTTGTGAGTCAGTGCATCGTTTCGTAAATATATTCTGCGTGCACTTTTTCACATTTCGTAAGCTGAATTCGTCAACTATGTTTGTACATAGGTTCATATGTTGAAATTAAAAATATTCACAACATGCATTTTTGGTACATTTTTCAGGTTAAAACAATACAACAGTGCATATGTAGATATTTTGCCATTTATTGTGAAATTTGCGGATCCGAAGATTCAACTAATGTTGCAAAGGACCCGTCGCCACCCACTAATGAAGATCTATGTAACTCGCCCTCCATCAACTAAGCCTGGTTTTAAAATTCAACACAAAACTCCCCCTGCTGCACAGTAGACATGGAGATGATTTCGAAGTATAACCAACTTTGAAAAAGCATGCTGAGAAATAGACAAAGAGAATCTGATTATCTCAAATATGGTCAGTTGACCTGATTATCTCAAATAGGTACCCTGGATATGTTCAGTGTCCGAATGTCTACTATCTATGTACCGGACATACATATGTATATATGGGATTATGTACATACATATGTATGCACACATGCACGTACAGATGTGTCGAAATGGAAAAAAATGGAAAAGGTGGATGGTCTGATTAAAAAATAGATATTTTAAATTTTTCACAAATTTATTGAGCCTTGAAAAATCTCATAAATTTAAATGCAAATATCATTAAATGTATCATTAAAACAAAGAATGTATCTTCGAACATTAGGCTCCATATCTCCATGTCTCCATATCTCTATGGAGTTGGGGGTTCAATCACAATGATAGGTGGTAGAGGGGTTGGTGGGATTGAAAGTGGAGGTGGTCTTAAAATCTCGGTCATTGACTCTTCAGTTCCAAATCTTGTCTTTTTACATATCCCCATCTTTCAGGTAGAGAAGAACACTGCCAAATCTAAAGTAAATACAATGAAATATATGAAATATATAAGTATATTTATTACTAAAGGTATAAGAAAGCTACTCACTTGTGGATTTCCTCAGAGATGGACAGTGACTTTGGTAATGAATTGACATGACAATTACTAGGAAATTTATAGGGAAAAAATGTCGATTGTTGCATATTTCAACATTTTATGTCAAAATATCTACATATGCACTATCGTATTGTTTTGACCTAAAAAATGTACCAAAAATGCATTTTATCAATATTTTGAATTTCAAAATATGAACTTTGTACAAACACAGTTGACGAATTCGGCTTACGAAATGTGAAAAAGTGCACGCACACTATATTTACGAAACGATGCACTGACTCACAAGCCTAGATCTAGGGGGTGGCAAACTGGGCATTTGCCCGGGGGTGGCGGATTTAAAGGGGCGACAAATATTGGCATAAAGAAGAAATCTTCACAATACCCGTTTTGCATCCATATAGTCTTCTTCTTTTAGTGCCTTATCCGTTACCGGAAGTTTGCAATCATGTTTCCAATGATTACTTTGTTTACTGCTATCTGGAACACGGGAAGAAGAAGGTCGTCCTGGCTGAAAAACCTGAGGCAGTGGTTCAACCAAAATACCACTACACTGTTCCAGATAGCAGTCAACAAAGTCATCATTGGAAACATGATTGCAAACTTCCGGTAACGGATAAGGCACTAAAAGAAGAAGACTATATGGATGCGAAACAGGAACTCTGAAGATTTCTACTTTATGCCAATATTTGTCGCCCCTTTAAATCCGCCACCCCTTGGCAAATGCCCTGTTTGCCACCCCCAAGATCTAGGCTTGTGAGTCAGTGCATCGTTTCGTAAATATTTTTTGCGTGCACTTTTTCACATTTCGTAAGCCGAATTCATATGTACAAAGTTCATATGTTGAAATTCAAAATATTGATAAAATGCATTTTTGGTACATTTTTTAGGTCAAAGCAATACGATAGTGCATATGTAGATATTTTGACATATATTGTGAAATTTGCAACAATCGACACTTTTTCCCTATAAATTTCGTATTACTTGCCATATCAATTCATTACCAAAGTCACTGTCCGTCTCTAAGGAAATTAAAAAGTGAGTAGCTTTGGTATACCTTCCGTTATATATATATATTGCTGTCGGTTCCCTCATCACTGAGGATCGTGACTATGATGTCCGGTCAACCAGCTTCTTCCATTGAGTTCTTAATTCGGCCAGGCGAAGACTTGCTACCTTGGAAGCGCCCGTCACTGCAGATACTTGGTCAGTCCAGGGGGATGTGGGGGATCTGCCTCTGCTTCTTCTGCCTTCGACGTTACCAACCACAACCAACCGCTCCAGGCTCTTCTCACCTCTTCGTGCAATGTGGCCGAACAACCGCAATATAGTTGACAGTCTATCCTTGATTTTTAATTCTTCAAGAAAAGACACATTTGTGCGTTTGTCGGTCCAAGTCAAGCGCAGTAGCCATCTCCAGGACCACATCTCGAAGGCATCGATTCTCTGTCTCGAAGGCACCGCCGCCTTCATGGTCCACGTCTCGACTCCATAAAGGCAGACAGAAAAGACGAGACTCTTCACGAGACGGATTTTGACAGCAGTTGTAATGGCTCTTTTCTTCCAAATCTTCGTTAGTTGTGACATTGCCGATTTTGCTAATGTAATCCGGCGCCGTATTTCCAATTCGCTGCCCCCGTTGATAGATATGAGTGACCCCAAATAGACAAAATTATCAACCAGCTCTATACCGCTTAAAGCTGAGTTGTTGTTTTGCAGCTGTTGGTGACGGTCAATTATCATAATTTTTGTTTTGGGGTGGTTTATATGGAGGCCAAGCACATTACTCTCTGTCTCAACACGACGGATCATTTCGGCCATTTCTTCATGATTATAAGCTATGAGCGTTGTGTCATCCGCATACCGAAGATTGGATAGTTTTTTTCCACCAATGGACACTCCACCCTTCCAACCATCCAGTGCTCTACGCATTATATACTCTCCATATATATATTAAATAGGTCTGGAGATAATATACACCCTTGCCTTACTGCACGTTGTACTCGAAAATTTGTCAAGTTTAGCGAATTGATTCGAACTACTGCATTGTTATCATTATACAAGTTATATATTATTTTTACAAGATGTATGGGGACTCCCATGTCCAGTAGAACTTTCCACAGATAGTCCCTGTTCACAAAGTCAAAAGTTAAGCCAGTTTGTTTAAGTCTTTTACGTTATTTTATCGTAACCCAAGTTGAATCAGAGATGAAAGACTTACGATGTTCATTTTGCGGTGTTTGATGTTTTCTGGCATACCGAATTATGAGATCTTTAAAAATTTTCCAAGACTCTTCTACATCTAAATTAGGATTTATTTGGAATTCTGCATCTTTTTCTCTGATTACATTACCAAAATTAATTACATCATCATTGGTGAGTTTAATTGCTTTATTTTGATGTCTTTTAATAATTTTCAATTTCAGTCGAAATTTAGCAACAAGTATGGTCAGATCCGCAATCTGCACCTGGATATGTTTTGACGTTATGTATCGATGATTTCCATCTAGAATTTATTTATATATATTCCACCTTTCTACCATACTCCACCTTTCGTAATAAATATACTTATATATATATATATACATATAATAATATTATTTATTGTATTTACTTTAGATTTAGCGGTGTTCTTCTCAACCTGAAAGATGGGTATATGTACGAAGACCAGATTCGGATCCCAAGATTCAACTGTTGGTATTTATTCTGCAAAGGCCCCGCCGCCACCCAATACTGAAGATCTCCCTCACCCTCCACCACCTAGGCCTTGTTTTCAAATTAACCCCGCAACTCCCCCTGCTGCACAGTAGACATGGAGATATGGAGCTATATCTTCGAAGATACATTCTTCATCTTAATGATATATTTGCACATAAATATAATTTGCACGTAATCTATAATTGGGTCAGATGTTTTTTTGTTATATTTATTCTACATCTGAGGCCTGTTGATTTTTCAATAAATAAATTCATAAGATTTTTCGAGGCTCAATAAATTTGTGAGAAATTTTAAAGATCTATTATTTAATTAGACCACCCACATTTTCCACTTTTCTCGACACATATTTACGTGCATATGTATGTAGATATGTGCGTACATTCTCCCATATACGTAGATCATAGATATTCGGACAATGAATATATCCGGCAAATTCCAAGTTACGGTGAATCTTTTTCCATTAGTGGAAATATACACATTTATATACATATTTATATATGTGCATATAATCCAGAATGTTCATGCAGTTTTCACTGTATTTCGCAATATAGAACGAAGTTCTTTAAGCGCAATCGTTTAAGCGCCTTTGCCAGTCATCTTCTTTAATTTTAAAAGATGTTCTTACTTTAACAAACATTTAAAAATATACATATATCTTACATACGGAGGAGTACAATTTGACATTCTGTATATCTGAGACCTTATATTAAAAAAATCGGATGGGACCAACCCATCACTTTACCTATGTATGTATTTAAGGAATATGAGTAGGTCACAAAACAACTTCAATAAATTCAAAATTCAATTCACGTTCACACATATCGGTTATTAGAGTATTTTCGATATAAATTGACCGGAAATGTAGGGAAATTTCCAAAAGACAAAAACTCTACTTCCAGCTGTCGGATTTTGTTCAAATATTTCAAATACATACATACACACATACATCTGTATGTTCCAAGGTTGGGTTTGATTTGGTCTATTTTTTGTATTCTACCGATTTGAATATGGAGATATTTCAACGCGAACCAACGTTCTAATTTTAATTCAGAAGAGAATAAATCGTAAGTTTTGAAATCCGCTTTCAATACTTGGCAAAAGTATACTTATCTACAGCTTGTTTCAAAATCAATGTATCTTATTTGAATTGGCTATACACCTGTTTATGAACGAAAGCATCGAATAGCAAACGATTCTCTCTCCCCAGTCACAAGAAGGTACCATTGTAAAAAACACGAGTGGTAAAAGTTTCAGAGACGGGTTCTATGATAAAACCAGTTAACCCTTTGAATGCTGATCAGCGTTTTGCCAACAAGTCCATGGGGCTGAAAAGCGCCAATAGGTGTTGTACATTGCACATGTACAAAAGTAAACAAGAATACTACCCGCTAAGCTTTTCCAGGTAGCATTGAAAAAAAGAGCATTGAATGTGGGTCGTGTAATCATTGTTAATGTTTATAAAGACCGGTTTACACCACAATTTCTGAATTTATAACCATAGCAGAATTTCTCGATGGATATCCCTAATTGCCGAGTGTTTTAGATTGTGGCTTGGCATTTACATAGATTGTGAGCATTACATTTTAACAACAATGAAGAAGAAGGAACGAGTTCTGGAAAAATACATATATCATGTCTCATGGACAGAAAAACTTTGCATTGCATTCAATTACATATGTATATTCTAATAATCTGCTCCTAAACTACTCAACCGATTACGATGGAACTTTCAGGATTTGTTGTATGCATGTCCGAGAAGCTTACTGTGAAAATAAAAGGGAAAGAACCTCTTAATAATAATATTCTTATATAATTACGATTTTCCCGACTCGAAAGTTTGAAGCGCCATTGTCAAGCGTCAAGGAAATGTTTTCGTTGGTAACCACGTTGCCAGTTGGTTTATGAAGACACGGCTTTGAAGAGACGTTATTTGAGCTCCAACCAGCACTTGAAACGGGAACGGGAACGGGAATTGCATGCGTTATTGTGGCATAGCAACGCATGCCGGGTTCAGCTAGTATTATATGGTTAATTATTATAAGAAATAATATAATAAAAATAAATAAATAATTTTACGTTCTATCAATATTAAAACACATTGCACGAACGCGTTTTAACATCGGATCGACAATAATTGCCCTTTCAAATCAATTTCGTTAGTATGACTGTTTAGGAGAACCTTACCTTTATCTCTTTACCTTTACCACCTCACCTTACCATTTCGAAATTAATTATTGAGCTAATTTTATCATAGCATAAAAATGTTCCGATTTTAAACGCTTATGTTGACGAAATTGACTCAATTGTTTCTATCCAGATTAATTATCATAAGTATTGGCATTTAATAACCTCACTATGCGAGTGATTGCATCAAATATTGACAGTTTCTTATGGTTAAATAGTTCAATTTTAATAATTGATGAAATCATTTTAAAACAGCGGAGTTGAACGGAGGTCTACTTTGTGAAATTTTTACTTTTTACATGAAATAACTCGGAGGTGGATATTCTAATCAAAATTTCGAGAAAATTAAAAATATTTTTAGTAAATTTTTTAATTAAATATATTAAAGCAGACTATTTTTTAGTTATATTAAATCAAAATCTCTTTGATTCCTACTCCGCTCAACTAAACCCTTTAACTCATGTACTTAAATTACTTTATTTTTCCTTTGTAAGATCTCACCTTGAATTTACCTCAATTATCTGGTCACCTTTTTATTTATCCCATATTAATTGTATTGAATAAGTCCGTTTTCCTACCTACGCCAATACTACTGTTCCCGATATTTTAAAAACCTATCTTTTAACAATATTTCTGTCAAGCAACGACTCACTTTTGCTACATTCTTTTTTAAGCTCCTGAATGTTTTCCATGATTGTTCCGATCGACTGAGTAAGGTTGGTTTCCGGATCACAGTTAGGTATTCTTTAGGACACGTTGCACTCTTTTCACTTAATCCTTTCAAAACAAATTCCCTAAAATATTCCTATCTACAGCGTGTTTATCGTATGCTTAACGGGGAGCTGAATGACATTGATTTATTCGGTATTTCCTTGCATCAATTCAGGACTGCCATCAGGAGAGTCTTGATTGATTGATCCATTTCTTTTTCTATTATATAATATTTATCCAATTATATTATATCACTTTATGTTTAGCTACGCATTGTCCTATTTTCTTTCATCCTCCCATTTATATATATATATATATATGTTGCCTGTTGATTTTTCAATAAATAAATAAAAATTTATTAATAAACCTTAGATTACACCACAATTGAACTACAATCTAGAAGTAAAAAAGCACCCAGAAAAAATCTATTTCGTTACACATCACAGGTCAAAAATTTGATCAAGTGTGATGGACTTACGACATGACAAAATAAAACTTTATTAACAGTACATCAAAGTATATATATAGTCCGGTCAAATTAGACATTCAAGGAAACATAAATTCACAACAAGCTGAAAGTCAGTAAAATTGTTCAAAACAAAATTTTACCTGAGGTCAAAGGTTAAAAATATGGGTTTTTCGCGATTTTCAGCAAAACGGTAAGTTTTATCATAAAATTATTTCGGACAAAAATTGTAGATCTTAAAAGGTTTTTTATGCATTTTCTGTGTTTTATTTCCGCAACCAGTTCAAAGGGGAATTCAAGGTGCCTTCAATACTACTCCTTGTACAAAGTACAAAGATTTTAATGAATGTGCCAGAAACCATAACAACACAGCATGGCATCGTGGGTCTCAACAAGATGCTGATCACTTAGCGTCAACCATTAGAGATCAAAATAAGGATATTATTTGTCAGATAGATAATACTGTAAAACGAATTATCTATCAGTCCAGCTATCTATATATCAGAAAACGTTCAGCACATTACATCGTGTAAAAACATGGCTTAGATCTACAATGTCTGTATGGATTGTGCATGTTAAGCGTACACAGAGACAAAGTGAACTGCAACAAAAAGGACTTTAAAAATATTTTGCCCCCCCCCTAGGAAATTTTCTGCGGGCGCCCATGAAGGGAGACTACTCTTCTTTCAAAGTGTCAGTTATTGAGGAATACTACTCTGATCTACTTCAACCGGATATTTGGCCTTCGGGAGTGGCTATTAATCCATGGAAATTTCGGCGGAGTTTCGCACCCTCGCATAAATTGTGTGCGCAAGATTCGTCGCATGACAATGCTGTACCAGAATGTTAGGGGTCTCAACTCCAAAGCAGTTGAATGCCTTTCCTGTGTCTTGGCACAGCATCATGGTTGAACGATTCAGTTAACGACTTTGAAATCTTCAATAGCAGATACTTACATATGTAGTGTTCAGAAGAGATAGAGGCTGCAGAGGAGGTGGTGTATTGCTGGCTGTCCGTGCCGATCGTGTGCGGTCTGCTCGCCGAATTTCAACTTTTAATTTTTAATTTTTTAATGTTTTATTTTTATTGGTTTTTTTTTTATTATTATTATTTTATTTTTTCTTATGTGTTTATATATTTTATGTATTTTCTGGCCATAGTGTCATATTGGGGTGACCTGTGAAGACACTGTGGTATATGTACTTGTGTATTAAAAATAAATAAATAAATACATTTCGTGTTCCCAATCAGTTACAGTGCCGTGATCCTCAATTTTTAAGAAATCTAATATCTAGTATTTTCAATTGTGCCGTTTCTAATTGGCAACATATGTAGATGGGAGTGTTCCTCTAACGGTAGACAAAATTTTCGGTTTTTTCCAAGGGTCGTTAGGCGCCTTAAGTGTGATTGGTTATCTCACCTAGTTTTTGGACCAGTCAATTTTTTACTGGTCATGGCCACTTTAACGGTAAGCTTAAATCCATGGAATTGATTTCTGATTCCGTCTGTCCTTGTACTTCTCCAGCGCAGGACGCAGACCATATTTTGTGGTCCTGTCCTGGTATGGATGTAGAGCGAAAGGCTATGCTTCATGGCGTCAGGGGAGCATCACGGGGATTTAGTGGGTAATAGAGCTTCTTTCAGGGATTTTGAAAGGTTTGCAGTGTATTTTGGGATCCTATGAACATATGTATGTTCGCCTGGATACTACTATTCAACTTATGGTGTATGTATGCCATTATGTGCGTGGGTACGCATGCATATACATATTTATGTGTGCTACGCGTGTCCATATCATTTCTTTTCTTACCTTGTAGCCTCATGTAGAGGGGTTTATTGGTTGACTTAATTGACCTCTAAAGTGGGGTTTTATATAGAGAAGTAATGTGTGGTTGTTCTTGTGCAATATTGCTGCACAACCGTCTCGTTCTCCGACGAAAGGGTCTCTTAGACTGTATTCGTAAGGCTTTAAGGGACAAATTCTGGAACTTTAAAAATTTACATATACAGATACAGATGTGTCGAAGAAAAGGGAAAATGTGGAGGGTCTAATTAAAAACAAAAAATTCACAAATTTATTGATCGTCGAAAAATCTTATGAATAAACATAGCAAAAAAACATCTGAGTCAATTATAGATAATGTGCAAATATATCATTAAAATGAAAAATATATCTTCGAACATTAGGCTCCATATCTTTATGTCAGCTATGCAGCAGGGGGAGTAGTGGTGAATTTTAAAAACCAGGCCTAGGTGGTGATGGAGTGCGAGGTGGGTCTGGAATTTTGGTGGATCTGGGTAATTCCTCTAGGTTGACTCTTCAGCTCCAAATGTTGAAATATCATTGAAATTAAGAAAGTATCGTCAAATATTAGGCTCCATATCTTCATGTCAACTATGCAGCAGCGGGAGTTGTGGTGAATTTTAAAAACCAGGTGGTGCTGGAGAGGAAGGTGGGTGTGGAAGTTTTGGTGGATCTGGGCATTTCCTCTGGGTTGACTGTTCAGTTCCAAATCTTTTCTTCGTACATATCCCCATCTTTCAGGTAGAGAAGAACACTGCCAAATCTAAAGTAAATTCAATAAATAATATTATTATATGTATATATATATATATATAAGTATATTTATTACGAAAGGTGGAGTATGGTGGAAAGGTGGAATATATATTAATAAATACTAGATGGAAATCATCGATACATAACGCACAAAACATATCCAGGTGCAGATTGCGGATCTGACCATACTTGTTGCTAAATTTCGACTGAAATTGAAAATTATTAAAAGACATCAAAATAAAGCAATTAAACTCACCAATGTAGATGTAATTAATTTTGGCAATGTAATCAGAGAAAAAGATGCAGAATTCCAAATAAATCGTAATGTAGAAGAGTCTTGGAAAATTTTTAAAGATCTCATAATTCGGTATGCCAGAAAACATCAAACACCGCAAAATGAACATCGTAAGTCTTTCATCTCTGATTCAACTTGGGTTACGATAAAATAACGTAAAAGACTTAAACAAACTGGCTTAACTTTTGACTTTGTGAACAGGGACTATCTGTGGAAAGTTCTACTGGACATGGGAGTCCCCATGCATCTTGTAAAAATAATATATAACTTGTATAATGATAACAATGCAGTAGTTCGAATCAATTCGCTAAACTTGACAAATTTTCGAGTACAACGTGCAGTAAGGCAAGGGTGTATATTATCTCCAGACCTATTTAATATATATATGGAGAGTATATAATGCGTAGAGCACTGGATGGTTGGAAGGGTGGAGTGTCCATTGGTGGAAAAAAACTATCCAATCTTCGGTATGCGGATGACACAACGCTCATAGCTTATAATCATGAAGAAATGGCCGAAATGATCCGTCGTGTTGAGACAGAGAGTAATGTGCTTGGCCTCCATATAAACCAC
Organism: Arctopsyche grandis; assembly: GCF_051622035.1. Taxonomy (NCBI): domain Eukaryota; kingdom Metazoa; phylum Arthropoda; class Insecta; order Trichoptera; family Hydropsychidae; genus Arctopsyche; species Arctopsyche grandis. The sequence goes on from NC_135356.1 coordinate 38,654,499, forward strand.
CCCAAAACAAAAATTATGATAATTGACCGTCACCAACAGCTGCAAAACAACAACTCAGCTTTAAGCGGTATAGAGCTGGTTGATAATTTTGTCTATTTGGGGTCACTCATATCTATCAACGGGGGCAGCGAATTGGAAATACGGCGCCGGATTACATTAGCAAAATCGGCAATGTCACAACTAACGAAGATTTGGAAGAAAAGAGCCATTACAACTGCTGTCAAAATCCGTCTCGTGAAGAGTCTCGTCTTTTCTGTCTGCCTTTATGGAGTCGAGACGTGGACCATGAAGGCGGCGGTGCCTTCGAGACAGAGAATCGATGCCTTCGAGATGTGGTCCTGGAGATGGCTACTGCGCTTGACTTGGACCGACAAACGCACAAATGTGTCTTTTCTTGAAGAATTAAAAATCAAGGATAGACTGTCAACTATATTGCGGTTGTTCGGCCACATTGCACGAAGAGGTGAGAAGAGCCTGGAGCGGTTGGTTGTGGTTGGTAACGTCGAAGGCAGAAGAAGCAGAGGCAGATCCCCCACATCCCCCTGGACTGACCAAGTATCTGCAGTGACGGGCGCTTCCAAGGTAGCAAGTCTTCGCCTGGCCGAATTAAGAACTCAATGGAAGAAGCTGGTTGACCGGACATCATAGTCACGATCCTCAGTGATGAGGGAACCGACAGCAATATATATATATAACGGAAGGTATACCAAAGCTACTCACTTTTTAATTTCCTTAGAGACGGACAGTGACTTTGGTAATGAATTGATATGGCAAGTAATACGAAATTTATAGGGAAAAAGTGTCGATTGTTGCAAATTTCACAATATATGTCAAAATATCTACATATGCACTATCGTATTGCTTTGACCTAAAAAATGTACCAAAAATGCATTTTATCAATATTTTGAATTTCAACATATGAACTTTGTACATATGAATTCGGCTTACGAAATGTGAAAAAGTGCACGCAAAAAATATTTACGAAACGATGCACTGACTCACAAGCCTAGATCTTGGGGGTGGCAAACAGGGCATTTGCCAAGGGGTGGCGGATTTAAAGGGGCGACAAATATTGGCATAAAGTAGAAATCTTCAGAGTTCCTGTTTCGCATCCATATAGTCTTCTTCTTTTAGTGCCTTATCCGTTACCGGAAGTTTGCAATCATGTTTCCAATGATGACTTTGTTGACTGCTATCTGGAACAGTGTAGTGGTATTTTGGTTGAACCACTGCCTCAGGTTTTTCAGCCAGGACGACCTTCTTCTTCCCGTGTTCCAGATAGCAGTAAACAAAGTAATCATTGGAAACATGATTGCAAACTTCCGGTAACGGATAAGGCACTAAAAGAAGAAGACTATATGGATGCAAAACGGGTATTGTGAAGATTTCTTCTTTATGCCAATATTTGTCGCCCCTTTAAATCCGCCACCCCCGGGCAAATGCCCAGTTTGCCACCCCCTAGATCTAGGCTTGTGAGTCAGTGCATCGTTTCGTAAATATAGTGTGCGTGCACTTTTTCACATTTCGTAAGCCGAATTCGTCAACTGTGTTTGTACAAAGTTCATATTTTGAAATTCAAAATATTGATAAAATGCATTTTTGGTACATTTTTTAGGTCAAAACAATACGATAGTGCATATGTAGATATTTTGACATAAAATGTTGAAATATGCAACAATCGACATTTTTTCCCTATAAATTTCCTAGTAATTGTCATGTCAATTCATTACCAAAGTCACTGTCCATCTCTGAGGAAATCCACAAGTGAGTAGCTTTCTTATACCTTTAGTAATAAATATACTTATATATTTCATATATTTCATTGTATTTACTTTAGATTTGGCAGTGTTCTTCTCTACCTGAAAGATGGGGATATGTAAAAAGACAAGATTTGGAACTGAAGAGTCAATGACCGAGATTTTAAGACCACCTCCACTTTCAATCCCACCAACCCCTCTACCACCTATCATTGTGATTGAACCCCCAACTCCATAGAGATATGGAGACATGGAGATATGGAGCCTAATGTTCGAAGATACATTCTTTGTTTTAATGATACATTTAATGATATTTGCATTTAAATTTATGAGATTTTTCAAGGCTCAATAAATTTGTGAAAAATTTAAAATATCTATTTTTTAATCAGACCATCCACCTTTTCCATTTTTTTCCATTTCGACACATCTGTACGTGCATGTGTGCATACATATGTATGTACATAATCCCATATATACATATGTATGTCCGGTACATAGATAGTAGACATTCGGACACTGAACATATCCAGGGTACCTATTTGAGATAATCAGGTCAACTGACCATATTTGAGATAATCAGATTCTCTTTGTCTATTTCTCAGCATGCTTTTTCAAAGTTGGTTATACTTCGAAATCATCTCCATGTCTACTGTGCAGCAGGGGGAGTTTTGTGTTGAATTTTAAAACCAGGCTTAGTTGATGGAGGGCGAGTTACATAGATCTTCATTAGTGGGTGGCGACGGGTCCTTTGCAACATTAGTTGAATCTTCGGATCCGCAAATTTCACAATAAATGGCAAAATATCTACATATGCACTGTTGTATTGTTTTAACCTGAAAAATGTACCAAAAATGCATGTTGTGAATATTTTTAATTTCAACATATGAACCTATGTACAAACATAGTTGACGAATTCAGCTTACGAAATGTGAAAAAGTGCACGCAGAATATATTTACGAAACGATGCACTGACTCACAAGCCTAGATCTAGGGGGTGGCAAACTGGGCATTTGCCAAGGGGTGGCGGATTTAAAGGGGCCACAAATATTGGCATAAAGAAGAAATCTTCAGAGTTCCCATTTCGCATCCATATACATATGTACATATGTAGTCTTCTTCTTTTAGTGCCTTTTCCGTTACCAGACGTTTGCAATCATATTTCCAATGATGACTTTGTTGGCTGCTGCCCGGTAGTGTAGTGAAGTGGTATTTTGGTTGAACCACTGCCTCAGGTTTTTCAGCCAGGACGACCTTCTTCTTCCCGTGCCTCTCCTTTCGGACATATTTCCTTGGATAATGAAATGCAGAAGTTGATATGTTTCGATTTCTTTTGTTTTCTTCATTCGAGACAAAACACACTCATTTGTAACCTTAAACATATGTTCAGCTTATACGTAACATTCTTCTGTAGACTCAAATTTCAAATGTTTATATAGTTTCATCATGGTTTCAGTGAGGGTCCACGCTTATACGACGTATAAGAGAACTGAGAATACATAGCATCTCACTATCCTCACACGGGTTTTCAGGGATAAATCAAGGCTACATACTACTATTTTTAGCTGAATAAAAGTCACCCTGGCTTTTTCTATTCGACATTTTATTTCAGTCGTATGATCCCACTTGGCATTTAAAGTATAACCCAGATATACGGTCTTGTTGACTCTCTCCACAGGCACTCCTTCGACATCGCATGTCAATCCATGAGATTTGCAGATATTCATGAATTTTATTTTTTGATATTTAATTGTAAACCGTATTAATTACACCATTTGGTCACCCTGTTGATGAGTATCTGCAATCCATCTCTACTGTCTTCCACAAGTACAGTGTCATTTGCCTAATGCAGATTATTTAATGAGACTCCGCTAACTTTAATCCCCTCTTCGACGCCTGCTTATTCTTCTTCAAATATGTAGATGTTTCAAAGTATAGATTGAAGATCACTAGGGATAGTATGCATCCTTGTCTCACTCCCTTTGTATTTCGATTTATTCTGTCATTTTCTCGTTCACTTAGACAGTTTTTCGTTGCCAGTGTAGATTCGCAACATTCGGAGATCTTTTTCGTCTACATATATCCGTAGTTTGTAGTATCTATAACTGTCAATAGATTAACTAGTATAAAATATATGTTGAATGAATGGGATTGTATGAACGTGAATAAAACCTTGAAAGAGAGCATATTAGTATATAAATTTAAATTAGATAAATTATTGTTGCCAAGATAATTTGATTAAAGAGGATGTAATGTCCATACATATGTAGCCAACTATAATCTTCTCTTCGGCTCTTGCTTATTCTTCTTAAAATATTTTTTCATATCATTGAGTATAAATTGAAGATCATTGAGGAAAGTATGAATCCTTGTCTAACTCGCTTCGTATGTCGATATATTCTGTCATTTTTTCGTCCACTTTGACAAGGATTTTTTGTTGCCAGTTCGCAATTCGCGATTATTCGCAGATCTTTATCGTCTATATCCTTAGTTTGTCGTATCTACCCATATATGTGATAGTAAAATGAACTCTTTGATCCAATGGTGTAATAAGTCACAATGTAAACCTCTAACTGATCCTTTCTTAAAGTGTAACTTAAAAATAGCCGACTATGAGAAATTAAACGAACTCTTTATCAAGAGCGATTGGTCATTTTTAGAACTCGCAACTAATACTATTTTTATCATATTACAAATGTTTGTTCAAACAAAATATTGTTCCTATTTATAATAGCCATATAATAACCATAAACGAAAATTTTTTCCTTTCCCTAAACCATTCAAATTTACATCGAATACAAAACAAACTCATAGCGTGACTTTGAATTTTTAATTGTTTCTGGCGATTGCAAATCTTTTTTTTGAATATTTCAACTCTAATCTAAAATTTAAAATCGTAGTGTCCACAATCATGAACGAAAACAAAGAACTTATAACAGACCCTATCTTAGTAGCCAACACTTTTGCTAAGGCCTTTAGCAACTCAATCATCAAAGAAGACTCTACATATCTGCCGATGTTTCCTAACTTGTCCCGAAATTCTACATTAATTAATAATATAATGATTTCTGAAAAAGTCGTTTTCGAGGTTTTACACAACCTGGGTGACAACTCCGCCCTTGGTAATGATGACATAGCTTCGCTCGTTTTAAAAAAAAACAGCTCTTTCCATATCCTGTTCCTTCTTCAAACTTTTCAATGAATATTTTAAAACTTCTTTTACACCCAAAGAATGGAAAACTTCATAATTCCTATCTACAAAAAGGGAAACAAATTAGAAGCTACTAATTATCGTCCTACCAGTCTTTCATCCATATTGCTAAAATGTTTAGAAATCAACATCGCCTCTCAATCGACTATTATCTATATGCCGGGTCTACGTGACGAGACAGAATGTTAAATGACAGAAAACGCAAATATCGGAAGGCAAAGATCGAAAATCGAAAGATCTTAAGTCGAAAGATAAAAAAAAAATGGTACATGGTAAACGGTACATACTCACTTAATTTGCGCGAGCAGGATACAACAGGAACAAGAGGAGCATGCTTTTCCTCACGTATTTTGCGCGCGCACATTAATACGGGAGGAAAAGCCTGTTCCTCTTGTTACCGTTATATCCTGCTCGCGCAAATTAAGTGAGTATGTACGTGAGTATGTACCGTTTACCATGCACCTTTTTTTTTTTGATCTTTCGATTTAAGATCTTTCGATTTTCGATCTTTGCCTTCCGATATTTGCGTTTTCTGTCATTTAACATTCTGTCTCGTCACGGTGACCGCTATATGGCAACATGGTTTTATAAAAGGCCGATCAGTACTGAGTAATATTTTAACCGAGCACAACGATTGATCTCTTCTTCTTAACAATAATATTCCCGTAGATGTAGTCTATCTTGACTTTGAAAATACCTTTTTTTAGTTTAGGTCTGATAAAAGTTTAGGTCCGATAAAATTTTTTTAAATATTTGATAATATAGTTAAGTTGAATACGGAAAATTGAATACACGTTTTATAACATACAAAAAAGAATAACATTTGTTCACAATATGGTTAATATAAGAGGACCATTTTAGGTCGAAAGTGGTGATGATACCAAGCTCTAATTGATGTTGGACGTAATCAATGGAATGTTTGTATATTTTGTAGGAAAGACATGGGTTATCTTGACTTTAAAAATAATCTGATCCAGTCAAGTAGCCGTCCTCTTACACCTATATATATATATGCTCGAGTTTTAGTAAAAGCCGATCGATAGGAACTCTATCAAAGGCTTTTTCAAAGTCAAGATAAACTACATCTACGGGAATATTATTGTTAAGAAGGAGAGATCAATCATTGTGCTCGGTTGATTATTCAATAAAGATCAGCCGCGACCAGAGTGACCGAATGGTGTAATAAATACAAAATTCATGAATATCTGCAAATGTGATGAATTGACATGCAATGTCGAAGGAGTGCTTCTGGAGAGAGTCAAGAAGACCGTATATCTGGGTTGTCCTTTAGATGCCAAGTGGGAGCATACGACTGAAATAAAATGCCTAATAGAATAAAAAATTACCACTTACACGAAAACCATGTGAAATGCATAAGAGGTATATAAAAAGCTATTATTATATAAACTATTGTATGTATGTATGTAGCCGTGATTTATCCCTGAAAACCCGTATGAGGAGAGTGAGATGCTATGTTCTCAGTTCTCTTATACCCAGTGGAAGCGTGAACCCTCACTGAAACCATTATGAAAAAATAGAAACGGTTGAAATATGGGTCTACAGAATAATGCTACAGATAAGCTGAACATAAAAGGTTACAAATGAGTGTGTTTTGTCTCGAATGAAGAAAACAAAAGAAATCGCCAAGAGCATCGAGATTCGAAAACTTGAATACTTTAGTCACGCAATGCGACACCCCGAAACATATCAACCCTTGCATCTCATCATCCCAGGAAATATGTGCGAAAGGAGAGGCCCGGGAAAAAGAAGAACGTCCTGGCTGAAAAACCTGAGGCAGTGGTTCAACCAAAATACCATTGCAGCCAACAAAGTCATCATTGGAAACATGATTGCAAACGTTCGGTAACGAATAAGCCACTGAAAGAAGAAGACTACTATATGGATGCGAAACGGAAAGTCTGAAGATTTCTTCTTTATGCTAACATTTGTCGCCCCTTTAAATCCGCCACCCCTTGGCAAATGCCCAGTTTGCCACCCCCCAGATCCAGGCTTGTGAGTCAGTGCATCGTTTCGTAAATATATTCTGCGTGCACTTTTTCACATTTCGTAAGCTATGTCAGCTAAGTCAACTATGTTTGTAGGTTCATATGTTGAAATTAAAAATATTCACAAAATGCATTTTTGGTACATTTTTTAGGTCAAAACAATACAACAGTGCATATGCAGATATTTTGCCATTTATTGTGAAATTTGCGGATCCGAAGATTCAACTAATGTTGCAAAGGACCCGTCGCCACCCACTAATGAAGATCTATGTACCTCGCCCTCCATCACTGCCTCAGGTTTTTCAGCCAGGACGTCCTTCTTCTTCCCGGGCCTCTCCTTTCGGACATATTTCCTTGGATAATGGAAACATAACAGGAGTTGATATGTTTCGGGGTGTCGCATTCCGTGACCAAAGTATTCATTATCAGACTTGAGCAGCCAGGATGCATGACTCTTTTGTTTTCTTCATTCGAGACAAAACAAACTCATTTGTAAACTTACATATATGTTCGGCTTATACGTAGCATTCTTTTGTAGACCCACATTTAAAATGTTTCTATTTTTTCATAATGGTTTCACTGGGGGTCTACGCTTCCACTGGGTATTCTTATACTGAACTGAAAATACATAGCATCTCACTATCCTCATACGGGTTTTCATGGATAAATCACGGCTACATATGTACATGCAATAGTTACCCTGGCTTTTTCTATTCGGCATTTTATTTCAGTCGTATGCTCCCACTTGGCATCTAAAGTATGTACAACCCAGATATACGGCCTTGTTGACTCTCTCCAGAAGCACTCCTTCGACATTGCATGTCAATCCATCAGATTTGCAGATATTCATGAAATTTGTTTTTTGATATTTAATTTTAAACCGTATTTATTACACCATTCGGTCACTCTGTTGATGAGTATCTGCAATCCATCTCTACTGTCTGCCATAAGTACAGTGTCATCTTCATAATGCAGATTAATTATTTAACGAGACTCCGCTAACTTTAATCCTCTCTTCGGCTCTTGCTTATTCTTCTTAAAATATGTAGATGTTTCGGATTATAGATTGAAGATAATTGCGGATAGTATGCATCCTTGTTTCAATCTCTTTGTATTTCAATATATTCTGTCATTTTCTCGTCTATATTCGTAGTTGTAATAAGTGTCAATAGATTAAGGTGGATGGTCTAATTAAAAAATAGATATTTTAAATTTTTCACAAATTTATTGAGCCTCGAAAAATCTTTTAAATTTATATGCAAATATATATATCATTAAAACGAAGAATGTATCTTCGAACATTAGGCTCCATATTTCCATGTCAACTGTGCAGCAGGGGGAGTTGCGGGGTGAATTTTAAAACCAGGCCTAGGTGGTGGAGGGCGAGGTATTTCTTCCGTAGTGGGTGGTGGAGGGTCCTTTGCAAAAGAACTACCAACAGATGACTCTTTGGATCCGAATCTGGTCTTCGTACATATCCCCATCTTTCAGGTTGAGAAGAACACTGCCAAATCTAAAGTAAATACAATAAATAATATTATTATATGTATATACATACATACTATAATAAGTATAAATATTTATTACGAAAGGTATAACAAAGCTACTCACTTTTTAATTTCTTCAGAGACGGACAGTGACTTTGGTAATGAATTGATATGGCAAGTACTAGGAAATTTATAGGGAAAAAATGTCAATTGTTGTATATTTCAACATTTAATGTCAAAATATCCACATATGCACTGTCGTATTGTTTTGACCTAAAAAATGTACCAAAAATGCATTTTGTCAATATTTTGAATTTCAAAATATGAACTTTGTACAAACACAGTTGACGAATTCGGCTTACGAAATGTGAAAAAGTGCACGCAAAATATACTTACGAAACGATGCACTGACTCACATCTTGGGGGTGGCAATCTGGGTATTTGCCCAGGGGCGGCGGATTTAAAGGGGTGGAAAAATTGGCATGAAGAAGAAATCCCGTTTCGCATCCATATAGCCTTCTTCTTTTAGTGTCTTATCCGTTACCGGACGTTGGCAATCATGTTTCTAATGATGACTTTGTTGGCTGCTGCCCGGAACAGTGTAGTGGTATTTTGGTTGAACTACTGCCTCGGGTTTTTCAGCCAGGACGTCCTTCTTCATTCGGGGCCTCTCTTTTCGCACTTTTCGCTCTTTCCTCGGATAAAGAGATGCAGGGTTTTTCATATTTTTCGGGGTGTCACATTACGTGACCAAAGTATTCATTATCAGACTTCGGCAGGACCGACAAAATAATTCTGAGAACAACAGAAAAAAAACCTCGATTCTCTAGCGCAGCGTTTCTCAACCTGGGTCCACATAGCCTTCTTGGGAGGCCCAGACTCTCCCAAGGGAGTTTCAAAAATTCAAAATTCTGCTTTTTGGGTGGCATAACGAGTTCTAGGGGAGACACAGTCAGAAATAAAATATCGAAAGAAGAACTTACTGTTGTCTTATATTTCATCAAGCTGAAAATATGTTTTTTGCCAACAAGTCCATTGCCAAAAAGTTATTGCCAACAAGTCCAACGCGTTTTGCTTGCAAGTACGTAGGCTTAAAAAAAAACGCCGAAAGGCGTTGTATAATATTTTGAGCATGTACTAAGTAAACAAGAATACTATCCGCTATTGAAAAAAAAATACATTGAACATGGGTCGTGTAATCCATGTCATTCATTTGTCAACGTTTATGAAGACTAGTTTCACCGGAATTTCATAGTAGAATTTCCCGATGGAAATCCCTAGCAGCTGAGTATTGTAGATTGTGTTGTAAATATTTGAAGAAGTATTAGCAGGAACCGAAAAGGGGATTTAAGTTAGCGGAGTCTTGTTAAATAATCTGCATTATGCAGATGACACTGTACTTGTGGGAGACAGTAGAGATGGATTGCAGATACTCATCAACAGAGTGACCGAATGGTGTAATAAATACGGTTTAAAATTGAATATCAAATAACAAAATACATGAATATCTGCAAGTCTGATGGATTGACATGCAATGTCGAAGGAGTGTTTCTGGAGAGAGTCAACAAGACCGTATATTAGGGTTCTACATAATTTAGATGCCAAGTGGGATCTTACGAATGAAATAAAATGCCGAATAGAAAAAGCCAGGGTGATTATTGTAGGTCTCCGTGACGACCCCGATTGTGAAACGCCGGAAAACGCAAACATCGGAAGGCAAAGATCGAAAATCGAAAGATCTTAAGTCGAAAGATCAAAAAAAAGGGTGCATGGTAAACGATTATGTAGCCGAGATTTATCCCTGAAAACCCGAATGAGGATAGTGAGATGCTATGTATTCTCAGTTCTCTCATACGCAGTGGAAGCGTGAACCCTCACTGAAACTATTATGAAAACATAGAAACAGTTGAAATATGGGTATACAGAATAATGCTACAGATAAGCTGAACATAAAAGGTTACAAATGAGTGTGTTTTGTCTCGAATGAAGAAAACAAAAGAAATCGCCAAGAGCATCGAGATTCGAAAACTCGAATACTTTAGTCACGCAATGCGACTCCCCGAAACATATCAACCCTTGCATCTCATCATCCCAGGAAATATGTGCGAAAGGAGAGGCCCGGGAAGAAGAAGAACGTCCTATCTGAAAAACCTGAGGCAGTGGTTCAACCAAAATACCATTGCAGCCAACAAAGTCATCATTGGAAACATGATTGCAAACGTTCGGTAACGAATAAGCCACTGAAAGAAGAAGACTACTATATGGATGCGAAACGGGAAGTCTGAAGATTTCTTCTTTATGCTTACATTTGTCGCCCCTTTAAATCCGCCACCCCTGGGCAAATGCCCAGTTTGCCACCCCCTAGATCCAGACTTGTGAGTCGGTGCATCGTTTCGTAAATATGTATATTTTGCGTGTACGTGCCTCTTTTAAAATTAAAGAAGATGACTGGCAAAGGCGCTTAAACGATTGCGCTTAAAGAACTTCGTTCTATATTGCGAAATACAGTGAAAACTGCATGAACATTCTGGATTATATGCACATATATAAATATGTATATAAATGTGTATATTTCCACTAATGGAAAAAGATTCACCGTAACTTGGAATTTGCCGGATATATTCATTGTCCGAATATCTATGATCTACGTATATGGGAGAATGTACGCACATATCTACATACATATGCACGTAAATATGTGTCGAGAAAAGTGGAAAATGTGGGTGGTCTAATTAAATAATAGATCTTTAAAATTTCTCACAAATTTATTGAGCCTCGAAAAATCTTATGAATTTATTTATTGAAAAATCAACAGGCCTCAGATGTAGAATAAATATAACAAAAAAACATCTGACCCAATTATAGATTACGTGCAAATTATATTTATGTGCAAATATATCATTAAGATGAAGAATGTATCTTCGAAGATATAGCTCCATATCTCCATGTCTACTGTGCAGCAGGGGGAGTTGCGGGGTTAATTTGAAAACAAGGCCTAGGTGGTGGAGGGTGAGGGAGATCTTCAGTATTGGGTGGCGGCGGGGCCTTTGCAGAATAAATACCAACAGTTGAATCTTGGGATCCGAATCTGGTCTTCGTACATATACCCATCTTTCAGGTTGAGAAGAACACCGCTAAATCTAAAGTAAATACAATAAATAATATTATTATATGTATATATATATATATAAGTATATTTATTACGAAAGGTGGAGTATGGTAGAAAGGTGGAATATATATAAATAAATTCTAGATGGAAATCATCGATACATAACGTCAAAACATATCCAGGTGCAGATTGCGGATCTGACCATACTTGTTGCTAAATTTCGACTGAAATTGAAAATTATTAAAAGACATCAAAATAAAGCAATTAAACTCACCAATGATGATGTAATTAATTTTGGTAATGTAATCAGAGAAAAAGATGCAGAATTCCAAATAAATCCTAATTTAGATGTAGAAGAGTCTTGGAAAATTTTTAAAGATCTCATAATTCGGTATGCCAGAAAACATCAAACACCGCAAAATGAACATCGTAAGTCTTTCATCTCTGATTCAACTTGGGTTACGATAAAATAACGTAAAAGACTTAAACAAACTGGCTTAACTTTTGACTTTGTGAACAGGGACTATCTGTGGAAAGTTCTACTGGACATGGGAGTCCCCATACATCTTGTAAAAATAATATATAACTTGTATAATGATAACAATGCAGTAGTTCGAATCAATTCGCTAAACTTGACAAATTTTCGAGTACAACGTGCAGTAAGGCAAGGGTGTATATTATCTCCAGACCTATTTAATATATATATGGAGAGTATATAATGCGTAGAGCACTGGATGGTTGGAAGGGTGGAGTGTCCATTGGTGGAAAAAAACTATCCAATCTTCGGTATTTTGGTATTTCGGTATTTTGGTTGAACCACTGCCTCAGGTTTTTCAGCCAGGACGACCTTCTTCTTCCCGTGTTCCAGATAGCAGTCAACAAAGTCATCATTGGAAACATGATTGCAAACTTCCGGTAACGGATAAGGCACTAAAAGAAGAAGACTATATGGATGCGAAACAGGAACTCTGAAGATTTCTACTTTATGCCAATATTTGTCGCCCCTTTAAATCCGCCACCCCTTGGCAAATGCCCTGTTTGCCACCCCCTAGATCTAGGCTTGTGAGTCAGTGCATCGTTTCGTAGATATGGTTTGCGTGCACTTTTTCACATTTCGTAAGCCGAATTCGTCAACTGTGTCTGTACAAAGTTCATATTTTGAAATTCAAAATATTGAGAAAATGCATTTTTGGTACATTTTTTAGGTCAAAGCAATACGATAGTGCATATGTAGATATTTTGACATATATTGTGAAATTTGCAACAATCGACACTTTTTCCCTATAAATTTCGTATTACTTGCCATATCAATTCATTACCAACGTCACTGTCCGTCTCTAAGGAAATTAAAAAGTGAGTAGCTTTGGTATACCTTCCGTTATATATATTGCTGTCGGTTCCCTCATCACTGAGGATCGTGACTATGATGTCCGGTCAACCAGCTTCTTCCATTGAGTTCTTAATTCGGCCAGGCGAAGACTTGCTACCTTGGAAGCGCCCGTCACTGCAGATACTTGGTCAGTCCAGGGGGATGTGGGGGATCTGCCTCTGCTTCTTCTGCCTTCGACGTTACCAACCACAACCAACCGCTCCAGGCTCTTCTCACCTCTTCGTGCAATGTGGCCGAACAACCGCAATATAGTTGACAGTCTATCCTTGATTTTTAATTCTTCAAGAATAGACACATTCGTGCTAAGTTTGTCGGTCTAAGGCACGCGCAGTAGCCATCTCCAGGACCACATCTCGAAGGCATCGATTCTCTGTCTATCCGCCGCCGCCTTCATGGTCCACGTCTCGACTCCATAAAGGCAGACAGAAAAGACGAGACTCTTCACGAGACGGATTTTGACAGCAGTTGTAATGGCTCTTTTCTTCCAAATCTTCGTTAGTTGTGACATTGCCGATTTTGCTAATGTAATCCGGCGCCGTATTTCCAATTCGCTGCCCCCCCGTTGATAGATATGAGTGACCCCAAATAGACAAAATTATCAACCAGCTCTATACCGCTTAAAGCTGAGTTGTTGTTTTGCAGCTGTTGGTGACGGTCAATTATCATAATTTTTGTTTTGGGGTGGTTTATATGGAGTCCAAGCACATTACTCTCTGTCTCAACACGACGGATCATTTCGGCCATTTCTTCATGATTATTAGCTATGAGCGTTGTGTCATCCGCATACCGAAGATTGGATAGTTTTTTTCCACCAATGGACACTCCACCCTTCCAACCATCCAGTGCTCTACGCATTATATACTCTCCATATACATATATTAAATAGGTCTGGAGATAATATACACCCTTGCCTTACTGCACGTTGTACTCGAAAATTTGTCGAGTTTAGCGAATTGATTCGAACTACTGCATTGTTATCATTATACAAGTTATATATCTTTTACAAACACAACCGGTGTTTTGTTAGACCGGGACACGGTCAACACACCTGTCCCGCGTACTAAAGATCAAATGGCCAACAACTGCAGCGTTTTCCCTATTCGAATTTCATATTTCGAATTATCGAGGAGTTTAATATTTCTTAAATTCCTAGAATAACTACCACTCTATCAGTATTGTGGATGAGCATCAACGATTTTAACATGCCATATTTCCATTAATATTGGTAAAATTCTTGTCGAACACTTTGAGTTGACACATGGGTCGCGGTCACGTTCACGTTGGCAGCCGTGTGGTTCAAACGTTTGGAATTCGACGGTTGCGGTTGCGGTTGCGCTTGTCATTGAATGGCCGTTGCGACTGCTTTCTACGTAAGTCTACTTCTATTCATCATTAATATAACGAATTCATTCAATAACGAGTTCTGTTGACGGGTTACTCTTATTCAAATTTATCATTACAAAGCGTCAGCAATCAATATTACCCATTAATGATCGATTGTGTGATTGTCCTATTCAAATTTAGCTTAACAAATGTTCGGTTTGGCCGGAACAAAATTATATTTTTGACCATATCTCGTTTAAGATTCTATTCCTGTTAAAAAATTGAGATTTCCCTTTTTTTTATATGTAAATAAATTCATTTCAGAAAAATGCAACCAGAAAAATTGCGGCGGCGCTCTTCAATTTTAAAACCACCCAAAGCAAGAAATCCACTATCGGATCTGGATGCGGAACAAAATGATGCAGAGAATGATGGAACTACGTTTGATAAAAATAAACGAGTCAGCTTTTCGAGTAAAAAAGGAGTCGCGTAAGATTATTTTATAAATAAACCGAAAATATATAAAAAATAATAAATAAATTTTGAAGGTATCGTGTAGTTAATAAATTAATTTTCATGATGTTTAAAAAGTTCAACCCAAGCTCGGCACACTTTACTTGGCTTTACATGGTTGCTTTATAGTTGCTCTGTATACATACATTCAAATACACAATTGAAGAAAAATAATATGCCTGTAAATAATTAATATAACTATTTACTGCTTTGAAGGACTAGAAAAAGCAAGGCACAACTGCAAGAGTTGGATCAATTTTATAAACCGGGTCATTTCACAACAATGGATGGGGCCAATTAAATAAAATTGTAATACAATGACACCAATCGATGTCAAATTAAAATATTATCATCATATAAAGCATCATCGAGGTCACAAAAGTCTTTCAAGTTGCCGTGTTCTTGTATTTTTTTTTAAATTTAAAATTCACTGGTCAACAAATTTAATTTATTTAAAATATTTCAATTCACAGGCTCTTCACAATGACCGATCATGGAAATACAATATGGCACAATTTTTACGAAGAACCAAACAAGCCGGATGTTTCCGAAACTAGTGATGTAGCCGAATCTCTCATTCAAAAGCTGGAAGCATCCATCAATCAACAGAGAGTGTCTCAAGGCGAGCAAAATGCCGCTGAGGATATGGAAGACGATGATCGGTGCGTGAACATCAGCGCTATGATAAACAGTCTGACGAAAATCAACAGCGAAAATGTTCCCGATGCGTCTTGTTTCAACATAACGAATCCTTTCCTATCCGACCGTACCGAGGCTCTCATCAATTTTCAAATAAAAAAAGATGCTCCGTTCAATTTGACGGATGGAGAGAATAAATTGGAGAAACTTGTAACTAAACAGTCGCCTAAAAGTGACGTGTGCGACGACAGCGACATGTCCATCACGCAAACTATTTCAATCCCCGTTCAAATCATGACGAATGAATCCACAAAGCAAAAACCCATCGTGGCGAATACTTTTGTTTATCCCGATGTAAGAGATAAAAAAGAAACATGGATGCACGATAAAGAAAATATACAAATTCCGATGTACACGAAGGAATTCAACGATGTTGAAAACGACATGAATGCTTACAACGATCGTTACGCTAGAAACGATATCCAACAAGACTATGAAAACAGCTCGAATGAAAACAGCATTGCATCGACTCGAAACGTAATGCAAAAGAGCTGCGATCTATCAATAACTTCCGCGCTCTCGCAAATGATCAACGATATATGTAGAATGTAAGCAAAACAAAAATGCAAGAAACGATGTGCCAAAAATAAAGAGGACCTCTACAGTTCCAAGTCATAATGTAAATAATGCGGGAAGATCTTCTAAATGTGACATATCTATAATGACAGCAATTTCGCAAATGATACATGATATCGAAGATAAACAAAAGAAAAATTCTGACGATCATTATCATGTTCAAAACATTCTGGAAAATTCTCACAATTCAATTGAATTTAATTTAGATGACACCAAAAATCCTATTAAAGATAGAATACAAACAGAGCCGATACATTCAAAAGAAACAAAGATAAATATGTCTATGACGTGCACGACGTCTGCTTCTAGACCAACTGATGCAGATCTTGAAATTCGTTCCAAAAATAAAAGAAGGACCACAATAGTTTTCAATCCGGAAGATGTAGATTGTAATATGTCCATGACATGTGTAGCTCCGGCTACTGTAGCTAATCCTGATAGCTGTAGCAAAGATAAAAGAAGAACTATAGTCTTTGGTTCGGAGGAACTAGACGGAAATATGTCTATAACATGTGGTATACCAAATTTAGATATGGAAGTATTGAATAAGGAAAATTTTGCCATTCGGGACGACAACACTAAAAACAGGAGACAAACTGTAATTTTTGATTCAAATACACCAGATGGTAACATGTCGATAACATGTAGTATACCTAATTCAGATATAGAAGTATTACATAAAGAAAATGTTGTCGTTCAAGACGATAACATCAAAAATAGAAGAAGAACTATAGTTTTTGATTCAAGAGCACCGGATGGTAATATGTCTATGACATCTTGTATACCGACATTAGAAATGGAGCTATTGAATAAAGAAAATTTTGTCTTTGAAGATAATAATACTAATAATAGAAGGAGAACTGTTGTCTTTGATGCAAAACAACCAGATGGTAATATGTCTATAACATGCATACTTCCGAATGTTGAATTGAATAAATCAAACGGGCAACGTTTAGTTGAGTCACATGATTGCAACAAGAGTAGGAAGCCGACATCATTAAATTCTGATTGTTTGACACCTATTTCCAACTCTGCTACTTCTGTTAGTGGTAAAAGAATGGCTGATGAAAAACAACTAGAAGGCAATATGTCGATGACTTCTGTAGTACCCATTTTTGATTCAACAAAATTAATTAAGGAACCGGTAGTCAATTCTAATAATTATGAAAAAGGCAAAAGGACGACCATAGTTTTTGATGCAAAGGCACTAGATGGAAATATGTCCATGACAACCTGCATACCCACATTGAACCAGAATTATTGGACAAGGAAAATATTGTCAGCCAAAATAATAACAAGGACGAAAGAAGAACTGTTGTTTTTGATTCAAAGGCACCGAATGACAATATGTCAATGATATCTTGTATTACGATGGTAACGTATTGCTGAGTGTTCTTAATGCGGGTACAGTTTTATCATCGAGGCTATCGCTGTAGTTATTTGAAATTTTCCGTGGACATTCCTCACTTGACAACAATATAACGCCTAAAGCCACTTCTATTATTATAGCATTTCTCTGCATAGGATACGATAATGCAGAGTCGTATATTATAGCACAAGATCCATTACCGTCGACGATAGCAGACTTTTGGAGAATGGTTTCAGACCACGAAATCAGCACTATCGTCATGTTGAGTGAGGTGAGATAGTCGGCGATGTTTTCATACGGGTCAAAGTCGGAATCTATAGTAAAATGCATTTTTATTTTTAACCAACAGTTGGGCGAAGGAAAGTGTCCTCGATATTGGGACGACGATGAAATCCAGTACGATCATATCAACGTCACTTACCTACTTAGCGAATCCTGTCCGTATTATACTAGACGAGAGTTCCAAGTCACCAATACGAAGGTATATTTCAAGATTCAAGTTTGACAGTCCTATTTATTACAGTATTTCTTAAATGCCGATTTGTATTCATTAGAATCAAGATAGAATTAGAGTCACTCAACTGCAATACCACGGCTGGCCGACCGTCAGCGGACAGGTCCCAGAAGTTACCAGAGGGTTGATAGAACTGGTCGGACAGAGTGGAGTGACCATGTCTTCGAGTACGCCGATTTTAGTTCACTGCAGGTACGCAATCGATGTGTAAATTAATGTGTGCTTTTTTCACAGCCAAGGTACGGATCGCTCGTCGATGTTTGTCGCTTTGAGTATTCTAACGATCCAACTCCGCACAGAAAAACGGGTCGACGTATCGACAGTGACGAGGAAACTCCGGTGTCAGAGGATGGGTTGTTTGGACACGTTTGTGAGTCTTGTTTCAAGTCAATGTGTAAAAAAATACGTAGTAAAAAATACAAATTTTCATTTTTCTCGTATGATTTCAGTTGCAATACGAGTTTCTTCATCGGGCCATTGTGAACTATGTTGCATAAGTTGCATAACTTGCTCAGTGATAGTTAAGTGTCAAAAAGACTTGTGTGATCTTTTATAATACATTTATATATGTATGTATATTATTATGAACACTTTTTCAGCAAATTGATTATCGATTTTTATGAAAATCCTAACGCGCATATTTTCATTTAGTATTATCGTTGCATGACGAGACACGTTTTCATCGGGATTTTTATCAAAGGCATATTGTATGTATGTTTTCATTGCCATATTTTACTATAATATATCGGGCTTAAAAAGTGTGTTCAATACCACCTATCTAATTGAGGTTATTCACGACGATATGTTCATGCTTTGTTTTGATTACTTCATCGCATACAACAAACAGCACATATGTACCTGCGAAAGCACACATTTTTTACTTTTTGATAAGTTTTAACGTAATGATAATATATTCTGTATGTTTGTTTTATTTTTGATTTCGTGTACAGGTTTCGGGAATAGTCTCACGATATATTTTCAATTCTGCTCTGAATCGAAGCATATTCTTAATCTCATCAATGCAATGAAACTCATCGGAGTGGGAATTCAAACAAGGTGTACGTACAGACGAGTGAGATTTAGGCACAATTTTCATTCAAAATCGAATATTGCTAAATAGAACTATAATCGAAATGTGATATTCGTATAGTAGAATGATTCAATTCTCATCTTTTTTTATTTTAGTATACGCACTTTGATCCAGATGAAGTTTCTCTCATCTTTGTAATATATGTACTTGAACAATTCCATTTGAATTTAATTTTTTTTTACGTAACAGAAAGAACACGAATGACATATGTAAGTGTTGTGTCTCAGGACTGATGAGGGTTAAATTTAATTCATTCTCTACCAAAAAAAAATTCCGTCCAGAGACGGAAGCAAAAGTTTCAAGCTTCGAAGAGTTTCATTGTGTGTATGGTTTATATTGTATAAACAAGTATATGAAATGAGCTTGTTTGCGACATTTAGAGAAGAGTTTGTGTGTCTGTGGATTATATTAAAACAACGGATTCACGAATGAGCGAATATATTCGTTGTGGGACTATTCTCGACTGTACCTTAATTTTTTATTTAATAATTTGCAATAATTCGATTATTGCAAGGAATCTACTTGTAAATCTACGTCATTTATTTAGGATACGATCAGGAAGTGTTGTGTACGAGTGATATTTTGAATAGCAATCGAGAGTCTCTTAGGATTTGTAATTTTCGATCGAGGATATTTATAGTGAGATTTGTTATAAAAATCTATTTATTTTTTATACTGTTAATTTTCGTCGGAAAACACACTTTTCTACCGCATTTGGGTGCCATCGCATTATATTATACATGTATCGAGTCTTATGACGGTTTCATAATTTTTTACACTTGGAATAGTAATAATAAAAAGAACAACGTCGACGTTTACACGTACGTATGTTGAAATGATGCGACAACAATGATCTGAATTTGTTACGTTGACGGTGGAAGGGAAAAAGAGAAAAGAAAAAGGAGAAAGGACGACGGATTGTTAAGTTGTGCCATAAAAATCAGCATTGCGAATGTTTCCTTTACATATAAAAATTACGTGTATTTAAGAGTTTCATCTAAGAGCCGAACTGAAATATATTTGTAGCTTTTGTAAACTTTATACATGAAATCGGTTTTTTTATTATTATATTATAAATTAATTTAGACATAAAAATTCATCGGTGATAAACGTAACTTAATATTCATAAATAGTTTTTCAATATATTGCGATTTTTACATTGTATTGAATAAATAAATAAAATTTAGAACTGAACTGAACTGAACACGAATAAATCTGAACTTTCTCATATCTTGAATGAAATACAACTAGAAAAAAATATTAGATTTTTATAAATATTTATTTTGTAAGTGCGATTGTATGCTTAGGCAATTGTGTCATTTCATTTTGTTGTATTTTTTGTAAATTTATTGTATAGAAAAATATTGTGCGAGGCGTGACGATACATTGACGGTTCATCTGCAATACCAGGCCTGTTCTTAGTCGAAAGCATACGACAGATTGGACTCAAACTACTGTCAACTTCGCTCGATCAGTTGGAGGCTAGAGTCCAATTCGCCATATGTTTGTTCTTAGAGCTGAAATGGGGCAAAAAGTAAATTCAACATTTCATTATGACGGTTTGAACCAGCCGTAAACTCGGTTCCATTCAACTAGTCGCTGGAAATCCATCATGGAGTTTGACGAGACTTGGCAACGGCTTTCCAATTCAGTGCGTATATTATTTAGTCAGTTCAATTACGATACAATCTCAATTTTGGGTTCCTAATTTACGAATGAATTTGTGTAATATTTTGTGCAAATTAAAAGTTTTTCCTTGTTCTTTACGTGCATAACGATGATGTTTCAGTTTTAGCGTTAAAGCTTATCGCATTGTAACTGTAATATTGGGCAAATAACAATAGCTTATCTTAGTCAGTGTTCTCGATAAGGTGTACGATAAGTTGATAGTCACATTCAATTTTAATTATTATTATAAAAATAATGTAATTCGTAAAATGACGTTAATGATAAACCTAGTGCGTATACATTGTGAAGAAGGCACAATTTTTTGATATGAAACCTTTTGAACTAATTAGTGTTTTTTACTATACATTTATAGGAGATTATTACTTAGATATTAAGAAATAAGAATCACAATTAATTTTCTATAAAAAATGAATATTTGAAAAATATAAATACGCATTATTTGACAGGTTGACCGGATTATTTTTTGAAATGTAATGTTCAGTTTTTAAATTGAAATAATATGT
Organism: Arctopsyche grandis; assembly: GCF_051622035.1. Lineage (NCBI taxonomy): Eukaryota > Metazoa > Arthropoda > Insecta > Trichoptera > Hydropsychidae > Arctopsyche > Arctopsyche grandis. The sequence goes on from NC_135356.1 coordinate 38,675,732, forward strand.
ACAACAGAAACGGTCGCTCCTTTTCTTTACGGTCAAAATATTATTATTTTCTTTTGAATATTCATTTCTAATTCAATATGTATGTATGTACATATAAAGAAAATATGTGTAGTGCGTTTAGAGATTCGGAGCAGAATTTGAGTGTTAATATAATACTCTTATCGAATAAGCATTTGTGGCAATATCCGGTTTATTTAATTTTGCACCGAAAACTGTCTGGATCCAATCTGCATTCGAATTATTCTGCGTTTCGCATCTGAACAGACTCTAGTTTGTCTCAAACGTGGCGTTATTCTTGTATTATTGTAATAAATAAATATTTCGTTACCACCGAATAGAGTGTTGCATTTATAGAATTGTTTTTGTTTTTATATCCAGTTAGTTCGTACAATAGACATGTGTATTAGATCCGAACCACGTATCAGATTCTGTGTTACGATAATTACATTTTCTCTCAAATGTAACATCTATTAGAAGTTGTTTATCCTCCGTGTAGATTATCGTTTGTAAAATTTGCACAAGTTGGGGTTTCTAATTAGGATTTTGCGTTGAAACCATTAAACAATTGTAAATGATAATAATGATGTATGTATTTTTCGGTTTAACAATGTCGTGAATTATCTTTTTCGAAGACCTGCATGCTAGGATTGTATAGTAATTATTTTTTGACCTCTTATTGTGTATTTATATGCAAATCTATCTACATATATACATATATACATACACGATAATGACAATTTTTATATTTATAAATGCATATATATGTGTACGTATTATTCTATAGTTATATATTATTTATTTGAGGAATTTTTATTATTATATTATTTAAACGTCATTGTAAACAAAATATTTGTATAATAAATCTATTGTATTTGGATGCGTCTTTTTTTTAGAATATGGTTTTCTTTCAGAGTTATTGTCATATTGTTTTTGTTCATTGTCATATGTATTTGTTATTTTTGCGTAGGGGTGGGTTCAGGATTCAAATGAAAGGCCAAAGTCGCTTCACAACATTTATTCAACACGTAAAGTGGGATTCAGGAGGTCCACACGTAACCACCGCTCTCTCCAGAATACTTGATCCACCGTGAGTACCTCCTTATAAAGGACAAGTTGCCCAGCATAGCATCCCCGATTTGATGGCGTGTCTTTTGTCTCGGCATGTAGGTCTACCCTGGCGAGTCGCACGCACTCACCCCAGTTCTGAGAACTCTAGCGTATCCTTTGTTTGGGCACTAACACAGTCCCATTAGCCTAAACTGGGTTTTCTATTGTTCACCCTAGAATGCACTTAGACAGTGGATAATCTCTCCCACGTTCCCACGCTACATTATTGCTGTGGATTTGATTGACTAAAATCCTTGGATGACTTCACGAATTCGTTCTATATCTTTTAAAATAGTGGAGATCGTTAAATGAGACAATGACAACGAATATAAAAAAAATCGTATTGTTACATGAAAGTTATTTATCGTATTAATACGATGTTTGTAATATCTGACCATAGATGTCAGATATTGTTTAGATTTACATGTATCTATGTAATAATTATGTGGACCAGGAAGGCGCATTTGGGGTTTACCTGTTGAGCCTTCCTGGTATATTTGTATGTAAATAAATAAATAAATAAATGTCTTCGAGTACGCCGATTTTAGTACAATGCAGGTACACAATTATGGGGACTGATCTAGTTGTGAAGGTGTTCTTCACCACCAGTCCGCCATGTATTATAGACGAGTTCGTCTGTGTTTTGGTAGTTAATACTGCTGTTTGTTTGAATAAAGTTGTTTTATTGTTTGCCTAAATATTGTACAAGTGTATTAGAATATTTGGGGAAGTTTTCTTGAAGCGGCTATTGGCTGTTGACTTGGTGTCGTGATGGCCGCTGGATCTGCAATGTGTCGTTGCTCTGGATCCGGCTATGTTCAGATGTCTCTGGATATGGCAGTGTGTTGCTGGCTCGGCATTCGGCTATGTTCAGCAGGTCTCTGGATATGGCAGTGTGTTGCTGGCTCGGCATTCGGCTATGTTCAGCAGGTCTCTGGATATGGCAGTGTGTTGCTGGCTCGGCATTCGGCTATGTTCAGCAGGTCTCTGGATATGGCAGTGTGTTGCTGGC